>NC_091994.1:9440825-9628325 GCF_044704955.1 Pristiophorus japonicus
ATTTAGCTTCTAGCCGATGACTCAATACCCCACTGCACTGTCCATTAAGCCACTGAGTCACTCAGTTCAACATAACATTATGTCAGAAAATAGCAACAGAATGGTGAATACTACATAGAAACATAGAAACATAGAAAATAGGTGCAGGAGTAGGCCATTCGGCCCTTCTAGCCTGCACCACCATTCAATGAGTTCATGGCTGAACATGCAACTTCAGTACCCTTTTCCTGCTTTCTCACCATACCCCTTGATCCCCCTAGTAGTAAGGACTTCATCTAACTCCTTTTTGAATATATTTAGTGAATTGGCCTCAACAACTTTCTGTGGTAGAGAATTCCATAGATTCACCACTCTCTGGGTGAAGAAATTCCTCCTCATCTCGGTCCTAAATGGCTTCCCCCTTATCCTTAGACTGTGTCCCCTGGTTCTGGACTTCCCCAACATTGGGAACATTCTTCCTGCATCTAACCTGTCTAAACCCCGTCAGAATTTTAAACGTTTCTACGAGGTCCCCTCTCATTCTTCTGAACTCCAGTGAATACAAGCCCAGTTGATCCAGTCTTTCTTGATAGGTCAGTCCCGCCATCCCGGGAATCAGTCTGGTGAACCTTCGCTGCACTCCCTCAATAGCAAGAATGTCCTTCCTCAGCTTAGGAGACCAAAACTGTGAACTGTTTCATGTGAGTTTTGTTCCACTCATTAAGGTCAGATGGAACAAGAATAGTATGCAAAATAGAGCAAGAGATGCGCTCGTGCCTGTCACTCCCCACGGGGCTATTTCCCATTATCAACCATGCCCCTGGAGGAGGCCCTGGGTGAAAGACAAACATTTCTGAGAAGGAAAGTTCATTTGCAGATTTATAGCTAGTTTTTCATTCCAACTCCCTTGGATAATCAAGAAAACCTCTACAGCCAGCAAGAATATCAACAATCTTCCTTTTTCCTTCCCCTGCCCTCACCCATCGCCCCCCCCCCCCCCCCCCCACCCCCCGTCCCAAGTCTAACAATCATGTTCACGCTAGTTTACACTGCAGGCACAGCATTGATGTTGATGGTAACAGATTGTCAAACCTGAAGATCTTAACTTTGTTGTGCTCTGCTTTTGCCCTCGAAGCTGAGATTCCAGTGCAGTGCTGAGGGAGCGGTGCACTGTCAGAGGCGACGTCTTTCGGATGAGATGATAAACCAAGGTCCCGTCTACTCTCTCAAGTAGACGTAAAAAATCCTATGGCAGAGGTGTTATCCCCGGTGTCCTGACCAATGTTTATCCCTCAATCAACATAACAAAAAAACAGTTGATCTGGTCATTATCACATTGCTGTCTGAGGGAGCTTGCTTGCGCAAATTGGCTGCCGCATTTCCTACAACACACTCCAAAAGTACTTCATTGACTGTAAAGCGCTTTGAAACGTCTGGTGGTCGTGAAAGGCGCTGTATAAATCCAAGTCTTTCTCTCATTTTGCTGAAGAACAAGTGCTGATCACCCTCTGGTATGCTACTGTCCATCCAGACAGTGAACGTCCTCCAGCTATTCAACTGTGGGCAGCATCAAAGCTGACCCTGATGCTGGAGAGGAAAGCATGGTTGATATTTCTCAATGCTAGCCCAGTGGCTCTGTAGCCAATAGTAGCAACCCCCCCCCCCCCCCCCATTACCAATCCCACTGAGATCAACAAACACAGCATAAATCAAGGATCTATAACCTAGAGATTACGATCAGTTACTGCTGTGGTAATTTGGGTAACCACATAACACATGTTTCAACCGGACTACAGTTCTTTCCATATTGCTAAGCCGAGGCTCTGTCTCCCCCCGTCAGGTGGACGTAAAATATCTATCCCATGGTGCTATTTTGAAGAAGAGCAGCTGAGTAATCCCTGGTTTCCTAGCCAATATTTATGCTTCAATCAACTGCACTATTATCTGATCATTAACACATTGCTGTTGGTGGGACCTTGCTCATCATCACCATCATCATCATAGGCAGTCCCTCGGAATCGAGGAAGACTTGCTTCCACTCATGAAGTGAGTTCTTTGGTGGCTGAACAGTCCAATAGGAGAGCCACACAGACTCTGTCACAGGTAGTCGTTGAGGGAAGGGGTGGGTGGGACTGGTTTGCCGCACTCTCTTTTCACTGCCTGCACTTGATTTCTGCATGCTCTAGGTGTTGAGATTCAATGTGCTCAGAGCCCTCTCGGATGCACTTCCACCACTTAGGGTAGTCTTTGGCCAGGGACTCCCAGGTGTTAGTGGGGATGTCGCACTTTATCAGAGAGGCTTTGAGGGTGTCCTTGCAGCATTTCCGCTGCCCACCTTTGGCTCGTTTGCCATGATGGAGCTCCAAGTAGAGCACTTGCTTTGGGAGTCTCGTGTCTGGCATGCGAACTATGTGGCCTGCCTAACGGAGCTGATTGAGTGTGGTCAGTACTTCGATGCTGGGGATGTTGGCCTGGATGAGGACACTGATATTGGTGCACCTATCCTCCCAGGGGATTTGTAGGATCTTGCGGACACATGGTTGGTGATATTTCTCCAGCAACTTGAGGTGTCTGCTGTACATGGTCCATGTCTCTGAGCCATACAGGAGGGCAGGTATTACTACAGCCCTGTAGATCATGAGCTTGGTGGCAGTTTTGAGGGCCTGGTCTTCAAACACTCTTTTCAAGGGCTGCAGGGTGACTTGGACAAGTTAGGTGAGTGGGAAAATGCATGGCAAATGCAGTATAATGTGGATAAATGTGAGGTTATCCACTTTGGTGGCAAAAACACGAAGGCAGAATATTATCTGAATGGCGGCAGATTAGGAAAAGGGGAGGTGCAATGAGACCTGGGTGTCATGGTACATCAGCCATTGAAAGTTGGCATGCAGGTACAGCAGGCGGCGAAGAAGGCAAATGGCATGTTGGCCTTCATAGCTAGAGGATTTGAGTATAGGAGCAGTTGTACAAGGCCTTGGTGAGGCCTCACCTGGAACATTGTGTTCAGTTTTGGTCTCCTAATCTGAGGAAGGACATTCTTGCTATTGAGGGAGTGCAGCGAAGGTTCACCAGACTGATTCCTGGGATGGCAGGACTGACATATGAGAGACTGGATTGACTGGGCCTGTATTCACTGGAGTTTAGAAGGATGAGAGGGGATCTCATAGAAACATATAAAATTCTGATAGGACTGGACAGGTTAGATGCAGGAAGAATGTTCCTGATGTTGGGGAAGTCCAGAACCAGGGGACACAGTTTAAGGATAAGGGGTAAGCCATTTAGGACTGAGATGAGGACAAACTTCTTCATTCAGAGAATTGTTAACCTGTGGAATTCTCTACCGCAGAGAGTTGTTGATGCAAGTTCATTGGATATATTCAAGAGGGAGTTAGATATGGCCCTTACGGCTAAAGGGATCAAGGGGTATGTAGAGAAAGCAGGAAAGGGGTACTGAGGTGAATGATCAGCCATGATCTTATTGAACGGTGGTGCAGGCTCAAAGGGCCGAATGGCCTTCTCCTGCGTATTTTCTATGTTTCTATGTTTCAGGCAGCCGAAGGCTGCACTGGCGCACTGAAGACAGTGTTGGATCTCGTCGTCAATGTCTGCTCTTGTTGATAGGAGGCTCCCGAGATAAGGAAGTGAGCCACGGTGTCCAGGGCCGCGCATGGACATTGATGACAGGGTGGGCAATGCTGTGTGGTGAGGACAGGCTGGTGGAGCTGTGCGCAAATTGGCTGCCACGTTTCCTACATTACAAGAGTGACTACACTGCAAAAGTACTTCATTGGCTGTAGACTGCTTTGGGGTGTTTTGAGGCTATATAACTGCAAGTCTTTCTTTAACTACAAGTGAAGGCTTCTGTGCACTAAAATACACAGTGTCTATGTTAGCTCAATACAAGGTAATGATGTTGACATAATTGGAGACGAACCACCTTTCAGACCATCACGGGCATTACAGCTAAACCAGCCCCTAGTCTGTAGCAAACTGTTCCTTTTAATTTCCAGACATTATTCTGAAAGCACAACACAACAACAATGATGACTTGCATTTATAGAACATCTTTAATGGAAAAATGTCCCAAGGAGTTTTACAGAGGCAAAAGGAAAGAAATTGGATACTAAGCCAAAGGAGATAGTAAGAGAGGTGGCCATAAGTTCCTGAAAATCTCGTTGGTCACTCGGCAGTGGAAAATTCTTCATCCGGTTTCAAGACTGTCGTAAAGGAGGGAGGGAGGATGGAGTCGCAGAAGGATTTAGAGAAAGAATTTGAGCAGGGGATCCAGGTATAACATAAGAACATAAGAAATAGGAGCAGGAGTAGGCCATACGGCCCCTCGAGCCTGCTCCACCATTCAAATAAGATCATGGCTGATCTGATCATGGACTCAGCTCCACTTCCCCCCTCGCTCCCCATAACCCCTTATCCACTTATTGTTCAAGAAACTGTCTATTTCTATCTTAAATTTATTCAGTGTCCCAGCTTCCACAGCTCTCCAAGGCAGCAAATCCCACAGATTTACAACCCTCTGAGAAAAGAAATTCCTTCTCATCTCTGTTTTAAATGGGCGGCCCCTTATTCGAAGATCATGCCCTCTAGTTCTAGTCTCCCCCATCAGTGGAAACATCCTCTCTGCATCCACCTTGTCAAGCCCCCTCATAATTTTATATGTTTCGATAAGATCACCTCTCATTCTTCTGAATTCCATTGAGTAGAGGCCCAACCTACTCAACCTTTCCTCATAAGTCAACCACCTCATCTCCGGAATCAACCTAGTGAACCTTCTCTTACCTGCCTCCAAAGCAAGAATATCCTTTTGTGAATATGGAAACCAAAACTGTATGCAGTGTTGCAGGTGTGGCCTCACCAAAACCTTGCATAGCTGTAGCAAGACTTACCTGCTTTTATACTCCATTCCCTTTGCAATAAATGCCAAGATACCCTTGGCCTTCCTGATCACTTGCTGTACCTGCATACTATCCTTTTGTGTTTTATGCACAAGTACCCCCAGGTCCCGCTGTACTGCAGCACTTTGCAATCTTTCTCCATTTAAATAATAACTTGCTCTTTGATTTTTTTCTGCCAAAGTGCATGACCTCACACTTTCCAACATCATACTCCATCTGCCAAATTTTTGCCCACTCACTTAGCCTGTCTATGTCCTTTTGTAGATTTGTTGTGTCCTCCTCACACATTGCTTTTCATCCCATCTTTGTATCATCAGCAAACTTGGATACGTTACACTCAGTCCATTTTTCCAAGTCATTTATATAGATTCTAAATAGTTGGGGTCCTAGCACTGATCCCTATGACACCCCACTAGTTACTGGTTGCCAACCAGAGAATGAACCATTTATCCCAACTCTCTGTTTACTGTTACTTAGCCAATCCTCTATCCATGCTAATATATTACCCCCAACCCCGTGAACTGGTAGCTGGAGGCACAACCACCAATAGTGGGGCAAAGGGGGTGGGGGTGAGGGGCAGGGAAACACAGAAGCTGGTCAGAGGAATGGAAAGTAGGACTAGAAGAGGATACAGAGGCAGACAAAGCCAAAGCCATGCGGGGATTTAAACCTAAGGATGAGAATCTTAAATTGGAGATGTTGGGGGACCAAGGTCCAATGCATTTCAGCAAGGACAGGGCACAAAGCTGATTGGAGAGATTTAAACTTAGAGTTGCAGGATCGATGGGGCTCAGATCTGGGAGACGACATGTTCAAGGATTACGGAGAGTAAATGGAGGTTGAAGATGGGATGGTAGCTTGCAAGGACAGAAGGGTTAAAGATGGGCATTTTTGTGGGATGGTGATGGTGGCAGATTTGAAATGGTGAGGAAACCATTTATAATGTCAGCCTCCATGGGGGCCAAGATGAGAAATTAAATGGACTGAAGCTTAGTGGTTACGGGGGGGTCCAGGGAACAAGGTGGATCTTGTAGATGAGCATTAAGAGGATATGGGAGAGAAGCTGGAGAGAGACATATGTTCAGGCATGGGGTGGCTGGGTGGGAAGGGGAATGGGGGTGCAGCAGAGGCAGCTAAACAGATGATCTATCTTGGACACAAAGGGGAGGGTGGAGGGGCAGCGATGATGCGTATTGCGTACAGTGCTTCCTGGCACTCAACTTGGCTGAGAAAGATTAGTAGGAAAGGACTGGCAGAGATGGAAGATGGCACCAAGATTGTTGCCCATTTCTACCCCTATTGCTACCTAGCAGGTGTACATCCCAGGCACAGCTACTTGGGATTGGAAAAGCAGTGCATCAGGAGGCTAAGTTTTAGCAGAGAGGCAGTGACCGAGATGTATTGTCTCCCAAAAGAAGACTGTAGACAGCATCTGCAATCCAGATGGCACTGCGTCCTTGATGTTTATACTTCAGTCTGGGCACATCTGCACTGTCATCCAGTCTGCTGCTTTTAGATCCATCAAGGAGATGACTGATACTTTATTCAGGAGGACTAAAACCTTGATAATGTGCAGCACTGAGCAGCAACAACAGCATGAGTGGGCTGCACATTTCTATTACACTGCTGGCTATCCATGAGTACGAAGGGTGATTGATTGCACACATGTAGCCACTTGAGACCTTGGGCTGGATTTTAGGCTCTTCTGTTTTCGGGGCAAAAATGGAGGCGGGGCGGGAAAGTTACCGGGAATTTTCACCATCTAGACCCTGGGACCCAAAGGGAAGCATTGTACAACTTTTGAGGCACAAAAACGGGAACCTCGCGAACTAAAGTCCCATGCCGTTTGCATCCGAGAGGGGCCTTTTGTTGGGGGGGGGACCTTGAAAAAAACCCCACAAAAATATTCCCAAAACATATGCCCACGTCACCACAACACAAATCGCTAAAATAATTAAAAGAACAAACACTCGCACTTACCTTTCCCTGGCAGGGAGGCGTTGCACACTTGGCGCAGCTCTTCCCGTGCTGCCGCAAAACCCGAACCGAAGCTCCCGACCGGACGCAGGAGACCTTGCCATCCCATTTCACAGCGCTCTGGGGCGAGACCCCGGAACACAAAGGACCAGAAAATCCAGCCCCTTGTCCATAATAATGCGGCCTACTTGACCCATGTCCAATTGGTATGAATAGGTGAATGCAAAAGATCCCATGGCACTATTTGAAGAAGTCCTCCTGGTGCATGATGTCCATAAGAACATAAGAATTAGGAACAGGAGTAGGCCATCTAGCCCCTCGAGCCTGCTCCACCACTCAACAAGATCATGGCTGATCTGGCCGTGGACTCAGCTCCACTTACCCGCCCGCTCCCCATAACCCTTAATTCCCTTATTAGTTAAAAATCTATACATTCAATGAGCTAGCCTCAACTGCTTCCTTGGGCAGAGAATTCCACAGATTCACAACCCTCTGGGAGAAGAAATTCCTTCTCAACTCGGTTTTAAATTGGCTCCCCCGTATTTTGAGGCTGTGCCCCCTAGTTCTAGTCTCCCCGACCAGTGGAAACAACCTCTCTGCCTCTATCTTGTCTATCCCTTTCATTATTTTAAATGTTTCTATAAGATCACCCCTCATCCTTCTGAACTCCAACGAGTAAAGACCCAGTCTACTCAATCTATCATCATAAGGTAACCCCCTCATCTCCGGAATCAACCTAGTGAATCATCTCTGTACCCCCTCCAAAGCCAGTATATCCTTCCTTAAGTAAGGTGACCAAAACTGCACGCAGTACTCCAGGTGCGGCCTCACCAATACCCTATACAGTTGCAGAAGGACCTCCCTGCTTTTGTACTCCATCCAACACCTAACCTGGCACTACTACATCTTTTAAGTGAAATGAAAATGTGAATAAGGAGCTAGTAATATCCAGGTCTGTGGTGGCTGACCGATGCGGCCTGCTTTCTGCCATCGTCTCACCATGCCTGGTACACTAGGCCATTCTTGGCATAAAGTATATGATTTCTCTCTCTGACTCCTTTGCAGTAGGGTGTGCAGTGCCTGGCCAGTAAGTTTTCAACCCCCTCACTCTGTAAAGCTCAATTTTACAGAAATGTTGCTCAGCAAAGATTACTGCTCATCTTCCCACTACCACTGCTCTCCTAGAGGGGGCACTTGTGATGCTGTTCTTTGTCTGGAGTCACTGGGCTTTCCAGTGCCACCCCTACCGGTCCAATTAAAGTAGGCCCACTATCAGTTTGGCTGCTTAACTGCCTCCCATTTGCAGCTCACAGCTGATTAAGAGGATTAGTGTTTTTCCCTTTTCGTTGGCTTGTGTGGGAGACAAAGCTTCCACTTTATCCATGATCTTTATCCATCAATCTGTGGGTTAAACTACCGTGCTTTGTTACTTCCAAAGAAAACTTTTATTCGCCCACAAGTAACCCGTGAATATCACCGACAGCGACTGCTAGGCTTAGTTCCACACCAGGCCGTGCATTTACTAAAACAATAGCAGAAGATTCAGGAAAAACTCAGCAGGTCGGTCAGCGTCTGTGGACAGAAGAGATAATTTAACATTTCAGGAATAGACCTTTCACCAGAACCTCCATTTTGATGAAGGGTCTACAACAACAACTTGTATTTATATAGCGCCTTTAACGTACTGAAGCTTCCCAAGGTGCTTCACAGGAGTATTATGAGACAAAAAACTTGACACGGAGCCGCATAAGTAGAACTTATCGCAGGCGATCAAAAGCTTGGTCAAAGAGATAGGTTTTAAGGAGCATCTTGAAGGAGGAAAGAGAGATAGAGAGGCGGAGAGGTTTAGGGAGGGAGTTCCAGAGCTTGGGGTCGAGGCAACAGAAGGCACGGCCACCAATGGTTGAGCGATTATAATCAGGGATGCTCAGGAGGGAAGAATTAGAGGAGCGCAGACATCGCGGGGGGTTGTGGGGCTGGAGGAGATTACAGAGATAGGGAGGGGCGAGGCCGTGAAGAGATTTGAAAATAAGGATGAGAATTTTGAATTCGAGGCGTTGCTTAACCGAAAGCCAATGTAGGTCAGCGAGCACAGGGGATGATGGGTGAGTGGGACTAGTGCAAGTTGGGACACGGGCAGCCGAGTTTTGTAGGGTAGAATGTAGGAGGCCAGCCAGGAGTGCATTGGAATAGTCAAGTTTAGAGGTAACAAAGGCATGGATGAGGGTTTCAGCAGCTGAAACAATAGTTATAAACCTTGTGCTTTGTGTTATACTCACCACTGGCGTATGGTTTGGAATATGTAATTTGACAAAATCTTACCTTGTGATTGCTAGTATAGACACGGGTTGTGTCAAATTGGTCTCTGCTTCATGAACAAAGTTCACCTTTGGAGTTGGTATCCTGCTGGGACTAGTACAATCGGAAGAAGGTTACTCGTCAGTTCCATTCCGCCAACCACCTCCACTCTGCTTCATCTTTTCTGTCCTCTTACAGAAATTAAAAATGTTTTCTGTGCATGTGTGAGCTTAGGAGGAGTGTGATGTATACACTGGTGGAGTGTGCATTAAAACAGTTATATATCAAGCAAGCAGATGCACGTCTCTTTGAATTGTCTCTGTTTAATCAGGAAGCCCAGCTATTAAACAAGGCCATTCATAAAAGCAGCTGCAGTGTGTAGACAAACAGAAAACAACACTCATGCCCCAAGTGTCTAGCTGAATTTAACCCTTTCAATACATTGCATGTTGCTGTGTGATAATCGGGGCAGCCTCAATCCTTGCTTTCAGGATAAAAGGACCGGAAAGAAGCACCTGGATTACAGGAATAAATATAAATAAAATCTAAGCTGACTCTCCAGTGCTGTACTAAGGGAGTGCTGCACCGATGGAAGTGCAGTCTTTTGGATGAGACATTAAACCGAGGTCCCATCTGCGCTCTCGGGTAAACATTAAAAAAAGCTATTTTGAAGTAGAGCAGGAGAGTTATCCCTGGCGTGCTGGCCAATAATTATTGTTCAACCAACAGCACTAAAAAAATAAGAGATTATCTGGTCATTATCACATTTCTGTTTGTGAAAATTTGCTGTGCACAAGGTGCCTGCTGTGTTTATTATATTTCAACAGTAACTACAATTCAATAGACACTTCATTGGCTGTAAAGCGCGTTGGGTGTCCTGAGATCATGAAAGGCGCTGTATAAATGCAAGTTTTTTTTTCTATAAAGGCACTACTGGATCAGAGTAAGCCAAAATTTATAAAAATGGCTGCACAAAGGAGAGTCCATGCTATAGCGTCAAATAATGGGACATGCTTTCATGGCTGTGAACTTGTTCCCGTCTGTTTTAACTCTTTCAACTCAGCTATAGTATTGTGCAAAGATGCTACTTTCCTTAGGAAGAGGAAGCAAAGTTTGAAAGGAGAGCGACACAAATCTACTACTGATAGGTCAGCAAGCTGGATTAGCCTGTCCAACCTGCAATGATGCATGGAGTAGAGTTGGAGGATTTAATGGTACAGTAGGTTAGATACTGTCTTTTTATCTCTGGGACTAGGGTTCAAATCTGGCACAAACTGATAAAAGTCTACTGTATGTAAGGGTCTTGTGCGAAATAAGTTTGTGCAGTCTCAAGTAGCTAGAACCGAGTGGGCGTGGACCGAGTTGGTAATCTCCCGCAAAGATTGCTGGTGTTTTTGGAATGAAACATTCATAAGTGGTGAAGGAAATGCGCTTCAGAAGATAGTACAGAGGCACATTGTTGGAGCACAGTGGCAGAAGCTTTAGTTTTTGTCTTGAGGATTATTTACTGGGCATTAGAAATGGAAAGTGTACGCTTGCCAAGCACAGCGATCCCTCATCTCAGCGAGCGAACAATAAAGGGAGGAAAGAAAGGATTTAATTATAGGGGCTGATAAATTTTATTTCATTTTTTTTTCCTGAAGTTCAGACGAAGAAAACGACTAGCAAATGATGACTAATTTTGAAAGCTGCAAATCGAATTCACTCCAGGCCCTGTTGTTCTGCCCTCTCTCTTCCTGTGGGATTGAGCAATCCTGGGACTTCGTGTCTATCTCCCTGGATTGTCATTATCTTGATGCCTGGATGAGAATCAGTGGCTCCTATTTATTTAGTTTCTCCTTTCCTCTAAATTACCCCGGGGAGGTGTATGGGAGGGGTGATCAGATCGAGCGGTTCAAAGGCGTACTCGAATAATAAACGCTGATTGGCTGCAAAAAGGGCTGATTGCGAAGAGACATTTGAGAGATCTGCATGTCAGTGTCCTATTTTGTACAGGCTGCAAAGTGGTGGCATTGAGTGAAGCCCAGTGGCTTCAAAACCACTACAAGCAACCCCCCTGTTAAGGACCGCTCGTCCACAGTACAAATCAGTGACCGTGAAACGATTTTAAATGGCAATTTTGAAATCTGGATCAGTGAAGCATTCAGTATCCTATGGTGTCCATGGGGCTTTCTGTGAACCGGGCGATGCATAGCCATATTCTGTGGTCGCTCAGGTGGAGATTAAATATGGGCAAGCAATTGGAGCGAACCGGCCTAGCTATCTGCTGTACCTTGAGCCTTTGTTGTAAGTCAGGGTCCATGGTGTGCATCAGTGTTTTTATTTTGTAAAGGGTAGCACTCTTCTGCTGAATGCAGTGCGCAGGTAACTGCTTTTAATACCAGTGTATTTGTTTTTGCATGTCTTGCTGGGCTGATATCTTGCACTAGCTTTCAACCACATTGTGCAAAAGTTTTCGACAGAAGCTCAAAAAAAAATAGGAAATAAATGTCTGCTTGCAAGGGTTAATTGAGAGCGAT
The DNA here is from genome assembly GCF_044704955.1 of Pristiophorus japonicus. Lineage (NCBI taxonomy): Eukaryota > Metazoa > Chordata > Chondrichthyes > Pristiophoridae > Pristiophorus > Pristiophorus japonicus. Next base: position 9,452,509 of record NC_091994.1, read on the forward strand.
CTTTGGAAACCCTGCTTGCTGCTAAGTTGAATGGGAATATATAAACTGCTTTTCCAGACAGCCAGTCCTCAAGGGGTGTCACCACTGAGCGCACAGGCTGAAACAGGAAGTCTTTTTTTTTTCTCTACAGCTGAGTGGTGCCTCCTGTGTTCTTCATTCTGTTGGTTAGCGATGGCCAGACTGAGAGAGGCAGACAGAGAGCAGCAGCAACAGCAACAACAGCAGAAGCAGCAGCCGCCCCAGCACCAGCTAAAACCCATGAACGGAGCTGATCTTCCGCACAGCCACAGCCAGATGAAGGACCACGACGCTATTAAGCTGTTCATTGGCCAGATCCCCCGGAACCTGGAGGAGAACGAACTAAAGCCCCTCTTTGAGGAATTTGGGAAGATTTATGAGTTAACTGTGCTGAAGGACCGATTCACAGGCATGCACAAAGGTTTGAACAGCATCAGCACCACCTACAGCATAGGGCAGCATAGCAGTTAATGGGAAATCATAGAGTCTGATATTAATAGATTTAAAATAAATTAATGCCTTAGTATTAATTCGTTATTATTTCTATCAGTTTTTTTAAATTGGCAATATTGATCAACCTGTACTTATTCAGTGAAAATAACGATCAAATTAAAAGACTTGAATTAATCAAGGCACAAATGTATTTGATTAAAATTACATTTAAAATGTCGTCACTCAATGTTTTTTCTTTTACACTGATTGGGAGAAAAACAATATTCAGTCATGATTTATTTATAGTTAAATCTGCTTCATTTTATTTCACCTAATACTTAGGGTTTTCATCAAGTTGAACCCGAATCACAATTTCTCTTTCCTTTTTTTTTAAAAGAGGAAAAACGTTGTGAAGGTGCCAAAAGAGTAAATTTTAACCCAAGAAATCGTTAACCTATTTATTGTAAATTCAGAGAGGATCATTTAAGTGCATTCCGGCTGTTAAATCAGATCTAGTGGGTTCACCGTTTCGTTAGCATTGCACAGTTTTAAGGATTACAAGTTGCATGGGTTCGGGACGCGTCGCTCACGATCGCAGCTTAGTTTAGTCCTTCCTTCGGAGGGAGATCGGCCGCGCGTTGTTCCTCTCTTTCACCGTGACATCCCGCTCAAGTGATCCCACGACAAGGGCTTTTTTTTTGTGCAATGTAACGACCAAAGATTTGGTGCAATTTATTTCCCGGCGTTGCAGATTTGCCAAACACTTTACCACAAAGAGAATCATCCCCTTTTATATGAATGTAGCAGCCACCGCTGCTTTTTGTATTGTTCCCTACTTTCCTCCTCTTAATGAAAGCCCAATGCTTGGGACTTTGGAAGATTTTTTCATATCAACTTTTAACTGTAAAAGCTGACCCTTAAGCCGGTAGACCCTGCCTATTTCGGAGTCCCAAATATACTTAAAACCTGTTTATAACAAGAGACAGGTTATAGATACTTAATTTTTATTCATACATAGTTGCCCTCCCGCAGAGCGCGGCTGAATCATTGCACGTTATGTTAGAGCTTGTGCTGTAGCTAAGAAGGTGCGCCGTATAAGATTTAATTTCTACAAATGAAGAAGCCATAAAGGATGTGTGTTCTGTGAGATTGTGGTTTGTGAGTATTACAGCAAGGGGTGTTACAGAGAGGATGTGTTCGCTGGTTCCTGTCTTAATGGCTGGTTATAAACAATATATCTTACATCCAAGGTTGTGGTTGATCACAGGGCATTTGGACTGGTTTCTCTATGAATGAAGGAACTGTGAGCGAAGAGCCCTGGTGAGGGTTACTGTGTTTGTTTGAGACAGAACATTTGCCGGGTGATATGCTACAGTTAAACATTTACAGTGTGATGCATAGCTGTGTCATTTTTAAACCAATTTTCTGCTTTACTGCTTAAAAGCCTTGTTTACCAAATGGTACAATGTGTAGTAATGAGCTCCCTGCATGAAAACACTTGCACAAACACTATCCCAACTGTTTCTCTCATTATTTTGCTTTATATAATGTCACATACCATTTTAAGAGCTGCATCTGCCAGATGTTTGATGTGGGATTTTTTTTTCTGTGTGGCATGGTTTCTAGTTAAGAAGCCAGTGGCTCTATAATGCGGGTGTGAAAGGTATATTATATGGAGGAATTATTTTTGAGTCGTGTGTGCCAATTTCAGGGCAACTGCCATTCCAGGGTCAGGGATGGCTGACTGGTAAATCTGATAATCCAAACACTAGACAGATAAACCTGTGTTTTCACTGCTGCCTTTAAAGCAAAATGCTGTAGACATCTGTGAGCCCAACAATTCACTGTTTTGCAACAGGGCGATTCTTTGCCTTATCTGAAATGTCTTAAGCATTTCAGGAATGCACAAGTGGACCCACGTCCCCTTTGGGTGACAAGGTTCTGTCTGAATTATCTTCATCATCCTAAAATTAAAAAAAAAGACTTATTTGTTTTTGGGAGGGGGGGCTCCCCTTTCATGGTTTGTATGTCTGTGGTTGACTCTGTTTTCCTGTTTCATGTATGCCTGATTGAAGCGATTCCTTATTTCACATGTACTCGGTTGGACCCATTTCTGCATCTGCTCACAGTGGGGTGTGTGTCCTGTGTTTAAGATTTAGCTAACCGTCGCTGCCCTATTGTATATGTTTTTTTTCTCTTTAGAAAAGTTTCAATGGCAACAAGTACAATGTTGAGAATGCGGTTGACGTGCAGGAGTTAACTGCTTTTAAAAACACAAGATCGGCATCACCTCATCTCTGCTTCCTGATTTATCTCGGCTTCTTTCCTTTTCTTTTCAACCTTGCTGATGTCCTGTGCTATCAGGCTTGGCCCTTTACCTCGCTTTCTCAAAAATGCAGAATTAGATCAGAGCAGCAACAATAGCAATGCAATGATGGGCTCCCTCTGCTTTATAATAAACCGATTAGTGCACGGAGGGCATTCAATTTAAATTCGTGTCCCTTACTCCAACCTGCAGCTCTTTGTTAACTTCCTTAATTACTTCAGTGTTTTTTTTTCCTTTCCGTATCTTTTAATTTAAAGATTTAAAATGTAACTGCAATAGTGAACAACCAGCGAATTGTACGTGTCAGTGATTTTACAAAATCTCTGATTGTTTTTGCATTCCATGTCAGGAACAGGAATAGGCGTTTGATTCCCTATTGATGGACACATCCCACCTACGTGTCTTCTTGCTATATCCTTCAATCCGTTCTACAGCAAAAATGGATATTCTTCTTCAATGCTGTTGTAATCTGTTCCTCATTTTTGTTACCCTTTGGGTGAACAGAATCTGTCTGCCACTCTTCACACACCTAACTTCCTCTTATTTTTTAACCTGCCCACCCTCTCCCTGTACCCTCCTGCACTGTAAACAATTTATCTGGGTCAATCCTCTTCGTAATCTTGAAGACTCCATTAGGTTACCTCCAGTTCTCTTCATTTTTCCAAATCTCAACTTCCTTCACCTTTTCTCATAGCTCCTGATGACTAGAATCATCTTGGTTGGCCACACATACCCTCTCAGGAAACACAGGGGTTGAAATAGGTCTTTGAAGATAGTGTGAAATGAATAATAATGAATTGGCAGTCCGTTTTACACCGTGCTTGATTTTGTTTTCAAGTGAAGTCAATGGAATGGACGATTGGGCGTGGTATAAAACGGTCTACCGATTTTGCTATCGGCCATTTTGCGCTCTTGGCGAAGACTAATTTCACCCCCTTAATACCCTTCCTGTGATTGAGAGGCCAACATAATTTCCAGCATGGCAAATCTATTCGATATATATACACACATTATTGATTAAATAAAGCATGAATGTCATTTATTAAATTGTGTTTGATTATCAATTTGTGTAACTATCAGTAAGGAGAACTTACTTCAGTTATTCTTTAATATTAAATGCATGTTTTGGAGTCTTTAACCTATTTTATTGGATTTAAGAGCAGGATCAGCCTTACAGATTGCATTGATCAGATTTCTTGTTGCCAATCCTTTGATGGACTAAAATCCACAGAGTGAGATTCTGTATTGATTGCCCACCTCCGATCCCGTGTTTCTGATTGGTTTGGAGAATGAATGTCTCTTAAATTTGGCACCATTTTCAGAGTCTCCACTTTCTGAATCTGGATTATTATTTATATAATCACTGTATGTTTGAGATAGTTAGCATACTGGAATGATGGACACTTGGACACCCATAGTGTCAGCTATGACTCAGTGGGTAGCACTCCACTCCAGGGACTAGAGCACAAAAGAAAAAATCTAGGCTGACACTCCAGCGCAGTGCTGAGGGAGTACTGCACTGTCGGAGGTGCTGTCTTTCTGATGAGATGTTAAACCGAGGTCCCGTCTGCTCTCTCAAGTGGAAGTAAAAGATCTCATGGCACTATTTCGAAGAAGAGCAGGGGAGTTATCCCTGGTGTCCTGGCCAATATTTATCCCTCAATCAACATAACAAAAACAGATTATCGGGGTCATTATCACATTGCTGTTTGTGGGAGCTTGCTTGTGCGCAAATTGGCTGCCGTGTTTCCTCTATCACAACAGTACTTCATTGGCAGTAAAGCGCTTTGAGACGTCTGGTGGTCGTGAAAGGCGCTATATAAATCCAAGTCTTCCTTTCTTTCTTGACTGGGGCAGCTGGGGCTGAAATCAAAAAATGATTGTTGGTCCTAAAGGCTTTTGTTGTACCTGTTTCTAAAGCAAAGCTTTGGAGCCCAAGTGCTTGCTGTTGTCTACTTGTGTGTGTTTTTTGATTAATCAGACACCTAGCACATGGGGAAATCCATCATCCTGTTGAAGGGTCTCCAAACAAAACTGCTGCAAAATCTACACCTGTAGAGATCTGTTTATCTGATATAGAGTGCGCACTCTCTCCCTATAGGGACACATCTCACTTACCTAAATCTAGAGAGCTTAGGTGCAGTCTAGCAGAGCCAGGCTTTAGGGACCTGCAAGTGTGCCGTTCGGATGTCGCTGCTCCCATTGTTTGACACTGGCAGCATGCGCAAGGGAACATGTCACAGAAGCTAACTAATGATGGTAGGCTTAGGGCTTACCTACACTCTGAACTGAACTGCCAGCATCAGAGAAATGCTGGGAGTAATGCTGACAATCGGAAAGACTGATACAGATTGCAAACTCAGTTAGACATGGAGCAGTGTCTGTTTTTTTAAGAGTGAAATACATCAAGCTAGATCACATTTTAAAGGCAAAATGAATGACTGTTGCTCCTGAAAACAAGACTCGGTAAATAAAAACGAGAGAAGAATCTCAGTGTAGGATTCAGCCGTGATTCAGTGGCAGCATTCCCTCCTCTGAGTCAAGAGTGTGAGAGTCAGCCATGGCTCAGTAGCAGCACTCTCACCTCTGAATCAGAGGGTCATAGAATCATAGAAAATTATGACGCAGAAGGAGGCCATTCATGTGGGTTCAAGTCCAGAGACTTGAGCACAATATCTAGGCTGACACTTCAGTGCAGCACTGAGCGAGCGCTGTACATTCAGAGGTGCCGCCTTTCAGATGAGACGTTAAACCGAGGCCCCGTCTGCCCTCTCAGGTGGATGTGAAAGATCCCATGACACTATTTCGAAGACAAGCAGGGGAGTTCTCCATGGGTGTCCTGTGCCAATATTTATGATCTGAATTTAATACTCTTATAAATGACTCCACGAGGCCTGGTATTGTACTTGAGCTGTTGTGACCTTAATCCCATTTACTGTAACTCCAGAGTGAGGCACAAGCATGGTGGGCAGCCTTTTATACTGGGCCCTGCACACCTATGCAGGTGACCCTCAGGTCTCCCACCGCAGTGCCCTCTGGTGGCACACCTTATGTGACTATACAGTTAGTATGCATGGTCTACATACATGACAATTTATCCCACATCATTAAAACATTATCCAATCATTATATCATTGCTGTTTGTGGGCTTTTGCTGTGTTTTCGACATTGCAAATGCTTACAGTTGAAAAAGTACTTGACATAAGGCTATCTAAATGCAAGTTCTTTCTTCCTTGTGATCACATGGGATCAAAGTGCAGGCATGACTCTGAAATGCCAGTAAGGGCAGATCTTACAAATTGACGTTCCCGGCACATTGTTTGTAATGACGGCAGCATTTATCAGAAATTTAAGTGTAGAGGTCAGCGAGCTGTGCACAACCCTTTGTTTATTAACGTGTGGGGCCTCCACTCCCAAATTCACAATATGTGCTCCCAAAGTTCCCTGCCAAGAGCTCTAATTCATCAAAAATACCCCAGTATATATAACGCTTGTAATGTTTGCACCTGTGAGCATACTCACAGATTTGTAGAGCTGTTGCATTGGGAGTGGCTTAACCAGTCACGTGATGTTCACAAGACTCAATAAAACCCCAGCCAGTTGGGTCCAGGCCATCCACAATGAGGCATGCAGATGTGAGCCTGGTGGATGAACTGGTAATGTGTAGCATGATTGTTAAACCTTTGATAATAAACCAACTAGTTCTTAATAGCAATGTGTTGCTATGAATTCCTTAGCAAAGAACCCATGAAGCAAATACATTACAATGCTGACGTGATGGAAAAACTTGGGGAGCAATTTTAATCTTACCCACCCGTCGGGAACCTAACAGGATCAGATGCAATGCTGATTTTACACCCCGCCTGGTACCCTTCATTGAAGTCAACGGAGAGTAATATTGGATCCTGTGGGTTTCCCATCCCGCGATTCATATTAAAATTACTCCCCCTAGTATCTGTAAAACAATATAATTGAATTTGGAAACAGCAATGGGATAAAATCGCTCCATGTCATAATATAAAGACTTGCATCCCAATTTGTTTCACATAAAATGGATTATTTTGAAGTATAGTTGATCTTGTGACGTAGACAAACACTTTGTGCACAGCAAAATTCCACTACGAGCGATGAGATGAATAACTAGCTTTAGATGCCGTGGGTTGAGGAAGGGATGTTGGCCGGGACACTGGGAGAACTCCCTGCTTGTCTTTGAGTAGCGATGTGGGCTCTTCAACATTCCTCTGAACACTGGAACAGCTGGTTGGCAAATCACCCGAATTTCCGACCTGCCAGACTACCTGAAAAGTCGGAAAATGTCCCTTAAAGTGTATGTGGCTCACAGGATCAACAATCGTCATCAGAATCAGTACTGTCTTTGTGAAAAGTGCTTGGAAAACTTGTAATTGTTGGTAAAGAGCTAAGAAAGAAAGACTTGTATTTCTATCACGCCTTTCATGACTGTTATGTCTATAATGTACTTATGAATGACTCCACAAGGCAATGTACTTGAACTGTAGTGACCTTGGTCCTTTATTCCAAACTCCAGAGTGCTCTGCAGCCTTTTATACAGGGCCCTGCCACCAGGGCAGGAAACCCCCGGTCTCCACCAGTTGCACCCTCTAGTGGTGCTAGCATGTATGTACACGTTGTGAACCTTAGTGATCGTGCATCAGGTAAACAAGTCTCCATCTTATACAATCTCACAGTGACTACACATAGAGTACATCCATAGTCAGCATATACAACAATGACCTCAGGACATCCCAAAACGCTTCACAGCCAATTTGCTTTTGAAGTGTAGTCACTGTTGCAATGTAGGGTTGGTGTGATGATAATTGTTTGGTGTGCTAGTGTATTTCAGCTTGAATTATATAATTTTGCTATTTTTTATCGAAGATAAAGACTGGTTATTTTCCATGAAGGTAGTGCTTCATTAAATTTAATTGATGAGAAAAAATCTGATGATATTTATTTAATTCACCGCTCCCCACCCAAATATTCTCACTTCCCTTCACCTGGAAGCACTGGGCAATGGTTCCACAGGTGGCTTCTAGTGCCTCATCTGGTTGACCATTGTTCACGCCTGCACCTATTGGGTGTAACTGCCAGCAGGCTATTGGAATGTGGGAGGGAGGCATCACGGCCAAACCCGACCCCTGCCTCCTCACCCGATATCCACACAAGCATATTTTTTCAGCAGAAGTTACTGGATAATAATTGAGAGCAGGAACACTAGATGTTTTTTTTCCCTTCTCTTTTTGCTTTCCTCTCTCGCCCTAGGAATATGAGCCAATTGTAGCATGCCAACTGCTTGAGATTCTACTAACTCAGCACTGACCAGCGATCAAATCTGTCCACCCTCCCGGTCTGTGCAGCACAGTTGTTAAGTTAAGCAACAGGGGAGTTCTTGTGTCCATGCTGAAGGATTGCCAACTGTGGCTGTGGCTCAGTGGGTTGAACTCTCACCTCTGGGTCAGAGGGTTGTGGGCTCAAGTCCCACTCTAGGGACTTGAACACAAAATTCTAGGTTGACGCTCCCAGTGTAGTACTGAGGGAGTGCTGCACTGTCGGAGGTGCCATCTCTCGCGTGAGACGGTAAACCGACGCCCCGTCTGCTCTCTCAGGTGGACGTAAAAGATCCCACTATTTCGAAGAAGAGCAGGGGAGTTATCCCCGGTGTCCTTGGCCAATATTCATCTCTTAACCAACATCACTGAAACAGATTATATGGTCATTATCATGTTGCTGTTTGTGCGAGCTTGCTGTGTGCAAATTGGCTAATGGATTTTCTACATTACAACTGTGAATACACTTCAAAAAGTACTTCATTGGCTGCAAACGCTTTGGGATGCCTGGCGGCTGACTATTGCTGAAGGATTGCTGTTTTATGTTTTCTTATTGTTCCTGGCCAATTCACTCAATTCAGCTAGCCTTGCCCAGCCTTTCCGTTTATTGATTACATAGGAATGTGCTTCCGCTGCATGCTTCGCTCAGTCTCTTCTGTGTTTTGTGTAACATTATACCACTCCCCCCCCCCCCCCCAACCCCCCACCAGTTTTCTCCTGAAGAAAAAACAGGGTACAGTTTCATGGGGGCTCACCTAAGAGGGCCATTCAAAACAACAGTGACTACATTCCAAAAGTACTTCATTGGCTGTAAACTACTTTGAGATGTCCGGTGGTTGTGAAAGGCGCTATATAAATGCAAGTCTTTCTTTCATTCTACATGTGTTCATAGTTGATATTGTTAATAGGGAAAATTGATCCCACTGCTCAGTGCGTTGGTACCTAGAGGGCATAAATTTAAGAACATCATCCAAAGAAGAGATTCAGAATTTTTTTTTTACACAGTGGGTTTTGAGGACAAGGAATGCCCAACAGTGGTGGAAGCGGAATCCATTAGGGCCCATATCCTATTTAATAAAGGAGGCAGACAGAAAGCAGGAAACTATAGACCAGTTAGCCTAACATCTGTCGTTGGGAAAATGCTGGAGTCCATTATTAAGGAAGCAGTAGCAGGACATTTGGAAAAGCATAATTCAATCAAGCAGAGTCAGCATGGTTTTATGAAAGGGAAATCATGTTTGACAAATTTGCTGGAGTTCTTTGAGGATGTAATGAGCAGGGTGGATAAGGGGGAACCAGTAGATGTGGTGCATTTGGATTTCCAGAATGCTTTCGATAAGCTGCCACATAAAAAGTTACTGCACAAGATAAAAGTTCATGGGTTTGGGGATAATATATTAGCATGGATAGAGGATTGGCTAACTAACATAAAACAGAGAGTGGGGATAAAGGGGTCATTTTCTCATTGGCAAACAGTGACCAGTGGGGTGCCGCAGGGATCGGTATTTCCTCAACTATTTAGAAACATAGAAACATAGAAAATAGGTGCAGGAGTAGGCCATTCGGCCCTTCGAGTCTGCACCACCATTCAATAAGATCATGGCTGATCATTCCCTCAATACCCCTTTCCTGATTTCTCTCCATACCCTTTGATCCCCTTAGCCGTAAGGGCCATATCTAACTCCCTCTTGAATATATCCAATGAACTGGCATCAACAACTCCCTGCGGCAGGGAATTCCACAGGTTAACAACTCCCTGAGTGAAGAAATTTCTCCTCATCTCAGTCCTCAATGGCCTACCCCTTATCTTAAGACTATGTCCCCTGGTTCTGGACTTCCCCAACATTGGGAACATTCTTCCCACATCTAACCTGTCCAGTCCCGTCAGAATTTTATACGTTTCTATGAGATCCCCTCTCATTCTTCTAAACGCCAGTGAATAAAGGCCCAGTTGATCCAGTCTCTCCTCATATGACAGTCCAGCCAACCCTGGAATTAGTCTGGTGAACCTTCGCTGCACTCCCTCAATAGCAAGAATGTCCTTCCTCAGATTAGGAGACAAAAAATGCACACAATATTCCAGGTGAGGTCTCACTAAGGCCCTGTACAACTGCAGTAAGACCTTCCTGCTCCTATACTCAAATCCGCTAGCTATGAAGGCCAACATACCATTTGCCTTCTTCACCGCCTGTTGTACCTGCATGCCCACCTTCAATGACTGATGAACCATGACACCCAGGTCTCGTTGCATCTCCCCTTTTCCTAACCTGCCGCCATTCAGATAATATTCTGCCTTTGTGTTTTTGCCCCCAAAATGGATAACCTCACATTTATCCACATTATACTGCATCTGCCAAGCATTTTCCCACTCACCTAACCTGTCCAAGTCACCCTGCAGTCTCTTAGCGACCCCCTCACAGCTCACACCACCACCCAGTTTCGTGTCATCTGCAAACTTGGAGATATTACATTAAATTCCTTCTTCCAAATCGTTAATATATATTGTAAAGAGCTGGGGTCCCAGCGCTGAGCCCTGCAGCACTCCACTAGTCACTGCCTGCCATTCTTAAAAGGACCCGTTTATCCTGACTCTCTGCTTCCTGTCTGTCAACCAGTTCTCTATCCACATCAGTACATTACCCCCAATACCATGTGCTTTGACTTTGCACACCAATCTCTTGTGCGGGACCTTGTCAAAAGACTTTTGAAAGTCCAAATACACCACATCCACTGTTTCTCCCTTGTCCACTCTGCTAGTTACATCCTCAAAAAAATTACAATCTATATTAATGACTTGGATGAAGGGACCAAATGTAATGTAGCCAAGTTTGCTGATGATACAAAGATGGGTGGGAAAGCAAATAGTGAGGAGGATACACTAAATCTGCAAAGGGATATAGACAAGCTAAGGGAGCAGGCAAAAAATTGGCAGATGGAATATAATGTGGGAAAATGTGAGGTTATCCACTTTGTCAGAAAAAATAGAGAGGCAAATTATAATTTAAACGGAGAAACATTGCAAAGTGCTGCAGTACAGAGGGACCTGGAGATCCTTGTGCATGAAACACAAAAAGTTAGTATGCAGGTACAGCAAGTAATCAGGAAGGGAAATGAAATGTTGGCCTTTATTGCAAGGGGGATGGAGTATAAAAGCGGAGTAGTCCTGCTACAACTGTACAGGCTCTTGGTGAGACCACACCTAGAGTACTGCATACAGTTTTGGTCTCCGTATTTAAGGAAGGGTATACTTGCATTGGAGGCTGTTCAGAGAAGGTTCACGAGGTTGATTCTAGAGATGAGGGGGTTGACTTATGAAGATATGTTGAGTAGGTTGGGCCAGTACTCATTGGAGTTCAGAAGAATAAGAGGTGATATTATTGAAACATATAAGATAATGAGAGGGCTCAACAAGTTAGATGCAGAGAGGATATTTCCACTCATAGGGGAAACTAAAACTAGGGGGCATAGTCTCAGAATAAGGGGCCGCCCATTTAAAATTGAGAAGAGGAGGAATTTCTTCTCTCTGAGGGTTGTAAATCTATTTAATTCTCTGCCCCAGAGAGCTGTGGAGGCTGGGTCATTGAATATATTTAAGGCGAAGATAGACAGATTTTTGAGCCATAAAGGAGTAAATGAAAAGAAAATCATGTTTGACAAAGCTACTGGAGTTTTTTTGAGGATGTAACTGATAGAATAGATAAGGGAGAACCAGTGGATGTATTTTGATTTTCAGAAGGCCTTTGATAAAGTCCCACATAAGAGGTTAGTGTGCAAAATTAAAGCACATGGGATTGGGGGTAATGTATTGGCATGGATTGAAAATTGGTTAACTGACAGGAAACAGAGAGTAGGAATAATCGGGTCTTTTTCGGGGAGGCGAGCAGTGACCAGTGGGGTACCACACGGATCATAGAAACATAGAAACATAGAAAATAGGTGCAGGAGTAGGCCATTCGGCCCTTCGAGCCTGCACCACCATTCAATAAGATCATGGCTGATCATTCACCTCAGTACCCCTTTCCTGCTTTCTCTCCATACCCCTTGATCCCTTTAGCTGTAAGGACCATATCTAACGCCCTCTTGAATATATCCAATGAACTGGCATCAACAACTCTCTGCGGTAGAGAATTCCACAGGTCAACAACTCTCTGAGTGAAGAAGTTTCTCCTCATCTCAGTCCTAAATGGCTTACCCCTTATCCTGTGACCCCTGCTTCTGGACTTCCCCAACATCGGGAACATTCTTCCTGCATCTAACCTGTCCAGTCCCGTCAGAATTTTATGTTTTTATGAGACCCCCTCTCATCCTTCTAAACTCCAGTGAATAAAGGCCCAGTCTGCCCTCATATGTCAGTCCAGCCATCCTTGGAATCAGTCTGATGAACCTTCGCTGCACTCCCTCAATAGCAAGAATGTCCTTCCTCAGAATAGGAGACCAAAACTGAACACAATATTCCAGGTGAGGCCTCACCAATGCCCTGGACAACTGCAGTAAGACCTCCCTGCTCCTATACTCAAAACCCCTAGCTATGTAGGCCAACATACCATTTGTCTTCTTCACCGCCTGCTGTACCTGCATTCCAACTTTCAGTGCTTGGGCCCCAGCTATTCACAAATATATAAATGATTTGGATGAGGGAACCAAATGTAATATTTCCAAGTTTGCTGATGACACAAAACTAGGTGGGATTGTGAGTTGTGAGGAGGATGCAACGACGCTGCAAGGCGATTTACATAGTTTGAGTGAGTGGGCAAACACATGGCAGATGCAGTATAACATGGATAAATGTGAAGTTATCCTTTGGTAGGAAAAACATAAGGACAAAGTATTATTTAAATGGTGATGGCTTGGGAAATGTTGATATACAAAGGGACCTGGGTGACCTTGTACACCTGTCATTGAAAGCAAAATGTAGGTGCAGCAAGCAGTTAGGAAGGCAAATGGTATGTTGGCCTTCATTGCAAGAGGATTGTTGGCCTTCATTGCAACAGGAACAAGGATGTCTTACTACAGTTATACAGGGCCTTGGTGAGGCCGCACCTGGAATATTGTATGCAGTTTTGGTCTCCTTACTAAGAAAGGATATACTTGCCATAGAGGGAGTGCAGTGAAGGTTCACTAGACTGATTCCTGGGAGGGCAGGACTGTCGTATGAGGAGAGATTGGGTTGACTAGGCCTGTATTCACTAGAGTTTAGAAGGATGAGAGGGGATCTCATTGAAACGTATAAAATTCTGACTGGGTTGGATAGACTGGCTGCTGTATCTGCATTCCAACTTTCCCTGGCTGGGAAGTCTAGAACAAGGGGTCACAATCTCAGGATGCGGGGTAGGAAATTTAGGACCGAGATGAGGAGATATTTTTTCACTCAGAAGATGGTGAACCTGTGGAATTCTCTCACAGAAGGCTATGGAGGCCAAGTCACTGAATATATTTAAGAGGGAGATAGATAGATTTCTAGAAACAAAAGGCATCAAGGGGTATGGGGAAAAAGCGGGAATATGGTTTTGAGATAGAGGATCAGCCATGATCATATTGAATGGAGGTGCAGACTCGAAGGGCCGAATGGCCTACTACTGCTCCTATTTTCTATGTTTCTATGTAAAGGATTATGGGGAGCAGACAGGGAAGTGGAGCTGAATCCAGGATCAAATCAGCCATGATCTTTTGAATGGCGGAGCAGGCTCGAGGGGCCAAATGGCTACTCTTGCTCCTATTTCTTATAAGTAGCTCTTAAAGGCAAATGGATCAATACTTGAAAAAGGAAAAAAATAAAAGGGTACGGGGAAAGGGCAACAGAATGGGACTAAGTGGTGAGCTCATTCAGATAGCCGGCACAGGCACGATGAGTCAATTATTCTCCCTGTGTGCTGTAAAATGCTATGCTTTTATGTGCAAGCTTAGACAGTAAATGTCAGCAGGCTATTCATCTTTGTGGGTCATTGCAGCTGAGCCTCGTACTGTTCTCACCAAATGTATGTACACATGCTTTCCAGCAGACAGCAATCAAGAACGTGAACCCTGACAGAGATCAGCAAACTCAGCACAGGCAGACAATCCAATCTGGAACCCTCCTGGTCCATGTGGTCTTAGATGCTGCATTTTTCTTATTTGTTCCTGGGATTGTGGGCATCACTGGCAAAGCTAGCATTTATTGCCCATCCCTAATTGCCCTTGAGAAGGTCGCCTTCCTGAACGGTTGCAATCCCGTGTGATGAAGGTGCTCCCAGAGTGCTGTTAGGGAGGGAGTTCCAGGATTTTGACCCAGCGACGATGAAGGAACGGTCGATATATTTCCAAGTCAGGATGGTGTGTGACTTGAAGGGGAACTTGGAGGCGATGCTGTTCCCATGCGCTTGTTGCCCTCGTCCTTCTAGGTGATAGAGGTCACAGATTTGGGAGGTGCTGTTGAAGATCTACTGGTGTGATGTATCTTTTTTAAATCATTTCAAAACTTACCAGCATCAAGACTTGCTTCCACTCTAAAAGTGAGTTCTCGGGTGGCTGAACAGTCCAATGCGGTTTATTACAGTCTCTGTCATAGGCGGGACAGACAGTAGTTGGAGGACAGGGTGGGTGGGGAGCCTCGTTTGCCACACGCTCCTTCCACTGCCAGCGCTTGGTTTCTGCATGCTCTTGTCGACGAGACTCGAGGTGCTTAGCGCCCTCCCAGATGCTCTTCCTCCACTTTGGGTGGTCTTTGGCCAGGGATGTTACATTTTTTCAAGGAGGCTTTGAGGGTGTCCTTGAAATGTTTCCTCTGCCCACCTGGGGCTTGCTTGCTACGACGGAGCTCCGAGTAGAGCGCTTGGTCAGTGCTTCAATGCTGGGGATGTTGGCCTGAGCGAGAACACTGACGTTGGTGTATCTATCCTCTCAGTGGATTTGCAGGATCTTGCGGAGGCAGCACTGGTGGTACTTCTTCAGCGCTTTGAGGTGTCTGCTGCATATGGTCCACGGCTCTGAGCCATAAAGGAGGGTGGGTATCACTCCAGCCCTGTAGACCATGAGCTTGGTGCCAGATTTGAGGTCCTGGGTCTTCAAATACTCTCTTCCTCAGGCGACCGAAGGCTGCGCTGGTGCACTGGAGGTGGTGTTGGACCTCGTCATCGATGCCTGCCCTTGCTGATAGTAGGCTCCTGAGGTATGGAAAATGGTCCACGTTGTCCAGGGCTGCACCGTGGATTTGGATTTTGAAAAAATGTCACAACTAAAGACAGAAGAACTGCCAGGAAATACCTGCTCAGAGATCCATTGGGATTTGAGTCAAATGTTCTATCTTCTGAGTCCATACACTAGGGTTTTTCCCTTCAATTTTTCTCCTACTCTCTTGACAAAGCACGTGTTCGGGGTATTATTAGTAGTTTAAAATCTTGAGTGAATCTCACTTGACCTCCACACATTACAGAGGAGTCACTGAGCAGTGATCAGGATTCCCTTTTTAAAAAATGTAATAATTACTGAGAATTCTGCTTTTTTTCCCACAGTTTGTAGGTGAATATTTTTGTTTTGAACAGTGAGAGTTGATGATGTCACGGGGGTGAAGGCCAGGGGTTGGAGACCTGAGCTGGAGAAACCTGCTTCTGTGAGGGGCTGAAGTAACTGCCACAAAGATGTGGGGGCAATTTTAACTCTACTCGTTCAGCAGAAACCTGGCGGGCGGGCAGTTAAAATCGCCCCTGGGCCTTATCTGTCCGAAAGCCGCCATGATCGCAACGTCTGCAATTTTAACCTGCTCTCCTGAGCAGGCAGCAAGGACACCCGCCCAGAATCAACAGGGTCCTTCTTTACATATGCTGTGGCTCAGTGGGTAGCACCCTCGCCTCTGAGTTGGAAGGCTGTGGGTTCAAGTCCCACTCCAGGGACTTGTGCACAGAAAAAAATAGACTGAAACCATCAGAGGGTGCTGTCTTTCAGATGAAAAGTTAAACCGAGGCCCCGTCTGCTCTCTCAGGTGGACGTAAAAGATCCCATGGCACCATTTTGAAGAAGAGTAGGGGAGTTATCCCCGGTGTCCTGACCAATATTCATCCCTCAATCAACATCATAAAAACAGATTATCTGGTCATTATCACATTGCTGTTTGTGGGAGCTTGCTGTGCGCAAATTGGCTGCAGTGTTTCCCACATTACAACAGTAACCACACTCCAAAAGTACTTCATTCGCTTTGAGACGCCAGTGGTCGTGAAAGGTGCTATATAAATGCAAGTCTTTCTTGATGCATGTTGCAGTCCGATGATGTAATTGAAACCCGACTGTAATTTTAACTCGGGCCTGAGCGGGGAATCCATCTGGAGTTAAAATTAGGGTCAGTGACTAAAAATTGGGGTTTTCATTCCTTGTGATACTGTACTGCACTTCACTCCTTCAGTGATGCGCTTGGTATGCCTGCTTTAATAATGTATTCAAGCTTAATTAGGAGAGTCGAAACTACGGCTCGTGGGGCAACTTTGATTCTCCAGCCCTGGTAATCTCACTCATGGAGCCCAGTAAACTCAGTTCTACTTGTGCTGATATAGTTGATTTGTCCTGTTTGAATCTGTGGGCCTGGAGGTTTGGAATGGGCTGTCCTTAGTGCTCATAGAATCATAGAAAAATTATGACGCAGAAGGAGGCCATTCGGCCCATTGTGTCCGTGCCGGTCGAAAAAGAGTTACCCAGACTAATCCCACCTTCCAGAACCAGGTCCGTAGCCCTGTAGGTTACGGCTCAAGTGTACACCGAAGTACTTTTTAAATGCGATGAGGGTTTCTGCCTCTACCACCCTTTCAGGCAGTGAGTTCCAGACCCCCACCATCCTCTTGGGAAGAAATGTTTCCTCATCTCCCCTCTAATCCTTCTACCAACAACTTTAAATTCATGCCTCCTGGTTATTGCCCTTTCTATTAAGGAAATAGATCCTTCCTATCCACTCTATCTAGGCCCTTCATAATTTTATATACCTCAATTAAATCTCCCCTCAGCCTCCTCTGTTCCAAGGAAAACAACCCCAGCCTATCCAATCTTTCCTCATAGCTAAAGTTTTCCAGTCCTGGCAGCATCCTCGTAAATCTCCTCTGTACCCTCTCTAGTGCAATCACATCTTTCCTGTAATGTGGTGACCAGAACTGCATGCAGTACTCTAGCTGTGGCCTAACTAGTGTTGTATACAGTTCAAGCATAACTTTCCTGCTCTTGTATTCTATGCCTCGTCTAATAAAGGAAAGTATGCCATATGCCTTTTTAACTACAGGCAACTCTCGATTATCCGGGTCCCTCGGGGATTGGGCTATGCCGGGTAAACGATTTCTCCGTTAGAGCGATTGACATCATAAAGTTGAAACCCGATGCCTTCTCGGGCCGAAAGGACTCCGAACGCAACGGCCCGATGCCTTCCCGAGCCGAAAGGACTCCGATGTCAGCGACTCGATGCCTTCCCGAGCCGAAATTTTAAATCCCGTTACAATGGTTTCCCGTTGGAGCCATGTGCGGATAATTGAGAGTTGCCTGTACCTTATCAACCTGTCCTGCTACCTTTAAGGATCTGTGGACTTGCACTCCAAAGTTCCTCTGTTCCTCCACACTGTTCAGTATCCTCCCATTTATTGTGTATTCCCTTGCCTTGTTGCCCCCCCCCCCCGCCTCCAAATGCATTACCTCACACTTTTCCAGATTGAATTCCATTTGCCCAACTGACTAGTTCATCGATATCTTCCTGCAGTTTAGAGCTTTCCTCCTCACTGTCAACCACACGGCCAATTTTTGTATCGTGCCCCTACAGTCTAAGTCATAAATATATACTACAAAAAGCAAGGGACTGAGTACTGAGCCCTGTGGAACCCCACTGGAGACAGCCTCCCAGTCACAAAAACTCCCCTCAACCATTACCCTTTGCTTCCTGCCACTGAGCCAATTTAGATCCTGTTACCTTGTTGGCGAATAAATCTCAAATCAGGACACCAGGATTAGCAACTAGAGATATATGCAAATTCACGGAGCATGGATTTAAATGGTATAGGGTGGCAATTCCGCAGGCACTAGAATGTAGCTTGCGCACATTCACTGGCTGGCATTCCTACGCTTCCTATAGCCCATGGGACTTCATTGTATGTACCTGGGCAATCAACGAAGACAAGAGGCTTCTACACTCCTGAACTAAACCAGCAAAAATAGAATGATAAAGGGATGTTCTAAGTAATTTTTTTTTAAGAGTTTGACTTCTCCAAAGACCCTGTGAGTAGGTTCCAAGCTGTAAGGTGCCAGGTTAAAGCTCTGGTCCGTGCTGAGTTGACTAATCTTGGCCAGGGCAGCAGTAGATGGTATAGTCGGCCAATGTCTGCCCTTGCCAGAGAGGACAGAGGTTGGGCAGGGTTCCTGCTCCTGATTACTAAGCTGCGATCGTATTGAAAATTGCGTAGGATTACAAAGGATTTACAGCACAGAAACAGGCCATTCGACACAACCAGTCCATGCCGGCATTTATGCTCCACTTGAGCCTCCTCCTGACTTTCCACATCTAACTCTATCAGCAGAACCCTCTATCCTCTTCCCCCTCCTATGCTTTCTAGCTTCCCCTTAAATGCATACTATTCGCTTCAACTACTCCCTGTGGCAGTGAGTTCCACATTCTCACCACTCATTCCGATTGTAATGTTGGAAGTGCGGCACCCAATTTGCACACAAGCTCCCACAAACTGCAATGTAATAACGATCAGATAATCTGTTTTTTGTTATGTTGATTGAGGATAAATATTGGCCATGACACCGGGAATGACTCCCCTGCTCTTCAAAATGTGCCATGGGATCTTTTACATCCACCTGCGAGGTTGTGGGTGAGTGTAAAATAAGAATAATAGAAAATTACAGCACAGAAGGAGGCCATTCAGCCCAAGCCAGGAGGTAACTCGTTTGCTGTTCTTCAAAGTAGTGTCACGTGATCTTTTACATCCACCTGGGAGGGCAGGCAGGGGCCTCGGTTTAACATCTCATCCAAAAGACAGCACCTCCAACAGTGCAGTACTCCACTGGAAGTGTCAACCTAGATTTTTGTGCTTATATCATTGAACCCACAACCTTCTGATTCAGAGGTGAGGGTGCTACCCACTGAGCCACAGCTGACACAGAATTAAAAAGCATACAATTTGATGTAATTGGCAATGGGAACTCGCAAGATTTATCCTATATAGTAAATAAAAACTATTGTTCCTGATTCCCTTGCACGATCACTGGGAATTTCTTCCGGGGGGGGGTGAGAAAATCTTGCAGATCATGAGCACCGTGGGTGTGCATTAATTAGGAATCTGCCTTGTGTGAGTCATGTCTTTATAACGCATTGCTGCTAGTGTGATATTCTATTCACAACAAAACCTTTTCTGAGGCTCCGGAAAATAATTCATGTAGGATGTGGGATTTAGCAGGAAAGGTATGAGTTCAGGAGCATAGTTGTATTTTATTATTTTAATCTTACAGCTCATTGCTTTCAAGATGTGGGCAACACTGCATTGATTGCTCAATCCTGGTGATGTAGAACTGAGTGACACTTCAGAGGATATTAAGGGTCAACCTCGGTGTGGACTGCAGTCACATATCAGCCAGACCGGGGCAGCAAGCTCCCTTCCTTGAAGGACAACCTGTTTTTTTCTCAACAATCAAGCAGCTTTCCTGGGGATTTTTTATTCTGGTTCCAGCCCACAAATTTATTGAATTTTAAAACTTGCCATCTTCTTCATAGGCAGTCCCTTGGAGTCGAGGATGACTTGCTTCCACACTAAAATGAGTTCTGAAGGAGACTGATGAGACCAATGCGGGACCTACAGTCTCTGTCGCAGGTGGGGCAGGTGGTGGTTGGAGGGACGGGTGGGTGGGGGGGCTTGATTTGCCGTATGCTCCTTCCGCTGTTTGTACTTGGCTTCCACGTGCACCGGACGAAGAGACTCGAGGTGTTCGACGCCTTCCTGGATGCTTCTCCTCCACTTTGAGCGATCTTGGGCCAAGGATTCCCCAGAGTTGGTGGGGATGTTGCATTTTTTCAAGGAGGCTTTGAGGGTGGCCTTGAAGCATTTTCTCTGCCCTCTTGGGGCTCGCCTGCCGTTCCGGCGCTTGCCCTGGTGGGATTGGAACCCTACAGTCTCTGGGTAACTACTTTTGGTAACATAACCACTACCCTATTCTATTAGAGGCTGCTTTAACTGCATGGATTTCCAACTTCCCCCTTCCCTCCAAATGTTCTCCCCGAAAGGTGCGCCTTACGTTGAGATAACGTTCCCAGGTATCAGTTTCCCTCCTGCAACTCAAGCAGACGGCCATTCTTCAGATGTGGCATGGATGTTGGTCTTGGCTCAGTAGCAGCAGCACTCTTGCCTATAGGTCAGAAGGTTGTGGGTTCAAGTCCCACTTTAGTACTTGAGCACATGATCCAAGCTGACACTTCAGTGCAATGCTGAGAGAATGCTGCACTGTTGGTAATGCTATCTTTTGGATGAGATATTAAACCGAGGCCTAATCTACCCTCTGAGGCAGATGGAAAAGTTTCCATGACTGTTTGAAGACGAACGAGGGAATTCTCCCCAATGTTCAGGCCAACTTTTATTTCTCAACCAACATCACTAACACAGATTGTCTGGTCATTTTTATAAATTGTACAAGCCTTGCTGTGTACAAATTGACCTCTATGTTTCCCTATATTACAATGATTACACTTCATATACTTCATTGTCTGTAAAACCCTTAGGGACATCCTGAGGTCATGAAAAGTGCTATACAATTGCAAGTTCTTTCTTGGGCCGTGAGTATTGCAGGCTCTTTGACTTCAGCACGGGGGAGCATCACCTGGATAAGATTGATCCTGTCCTTTCTTAATCATGTTCCTAAACTATTAGACATCATGTTAAAAGATTAACAGTTGAACATCTTCAAAATTAGGCACCAAGTCCCACTCACCCATCACCCCTGTGCTCGCTGAACTGCATTGGCTCCCCGTTAAGCAACGCTTCGATTTCAAAATTCTCATCCTTGTTTACAAATCCCTCCATGACCTCGCCCCTCCCAATCTCTGTAATCTCCTCCAGCCCCACAATCCCCCCCGAGATGTCTGCGCTCCTCAAATTCTGCCCTCTTGAGCATCCCTGATTATAATCGCTCAACCATCGGTGGCCGTGCCTTCAGCTGCCTGGGCCCCAAGCTCTGAAACTCCCTCCCTAAACCTCTCCGCCTCTCTATCTCTCTTTACTCCTTTAAGACGCTCCTTAAAACCTACCTCTTTGACCAAGCCTTTGGTCATGTGCAGTAATTTCTTCTTATGTGGCTCAGTGTCAAATTTATCAAATTGTCTTATAACACTGCTATGAAGCGCCTTGAGACGTTTTATTACATTAAAGGCGCTATATAAATAAAAGTTGTTGTATCACGGAGCAATAGACTTTCCAATATAAACAGCATAGCTTTAAAGTGTCGTGAGAGGGAAATATAACTTGTCTTCTCATATGTAAAGTGTTTGTGCAAAGAAATATATGACAATAATGATATCAACCATGAGTGATTAAAGTGTAACTTTAGTGGCTAGCATAATAAACAGAGGTAGAGGTATCCATTAGCTATAGTATACAAAGATATT
Source organism: Pristiophorus japonicus (assembly GCF_044704955.1). Lineage (NCBI taxonomy): Eukaryota > Metazoa > Chordata > Chondrichthyes > Pristiophoridae > Pristiophorus > Pristiophorus japonicus. Next base: position 9,474,221 of record NC_091994.1, read on the forward strand.
GGTTGATAAAGCCTGTTCTTCAAAAATGTTGGGAACTGTTAGGTCAGGAAGTCTTGTTTGAGGCAAGTAGCTTTGGAGTAACCAACTACAACTGTTTGCATGAATAGACTGTCTTCAAAGGATTTGGGAATAGATACGTCATGTGGCCTTATCTACGACATGTACCTTTGATATAGTCAAAATGTGGTGTATGATGTAGCATGGTTTTCAATAGTAATTCAGAGGGCTCGAAAGATAGAGAAACCGAAAAGCCACTCTCTGATCCGGGTTGAGTTGATCCTTCAACTAGGTGTCAATAAAGTCTGTTCCGTATACTACACTACGAAGTGGCAAGGTGCGGCAAATGAGGGTACGGGGCCCAGAAGAGCCAAGGGCCCAGGGGCCAGCCCACATTGCGATATGTGTGCGCACTAGGCCTGCTGGGTCCAATACGAGAATCACAGTCCCTGTCACAGGTGGGACAGATAGTCGTTGAGGGAAGGGATGGGTGGGACTGGTTTGCCGCACGCTCTTTCCGCTGCCTGCGCTTGGTCTCTGCATGCTCTCGGCGACGAGACTCGAGGTGCTCAGCGCCCTCCCGGATGCACTTCCTCCACTTAGGGAGGTCTTTAGCCAGGGACTCCCAGGTGTCAGTGGGGATGTACTTTATCAGGGAGGCTTTGAGAGTGTCCTTGAAATGTTTCCTCTGCCCACCTGGGGTTCATTTGCCGTGAAGGAGTTACGAGTAGAGCGCTTGCTTTGGGAGTCTCGTGTCTGGCATGCGAACTATGTGACCTGCCATGTGGCACTGGAGGCGGTGTTGAATCTCGTCGGAGAAGTGATAACGTGGTAGATCCATGAATACTTGAGTCTACAAATGCGCCATTGGGTTAAAGGATCCAATTTATCACATTTGCTCTGATGATAGCGATTAGGTCCCTGCTTTACTCAGCAGGGAGACCAGTGTGACGGGCACCTGAATGTGAAGTGAAAAGAGCACCCGGTCGATGAGCTCCCTAGACAAGTACAGTGGGAGATGGGCAGTGGCAGAAATGGCTCTAACAAGTCTGCTCATACAGAACCACTGGAGTTTACCGCACAGAGGAAGGCTATTTGGCTGCTCATGTTTGCAATAACTCTTTGGTCGCACAGTCCAAAACAAATCCACCTATCCTGCTCTATCCCCATAGCCCTGTACCTTTCACTGGTTGAAATATTTATCCAATTTTTCCTTGAACCATGCTTAACCACTCCCTTTGGCAAAGCATTCAACGCTGTAACAATCTTCTGTGTAAAGAAGTTTCTCCTAATATCTCTCTTCACTCTTATAGTAATAGTTTTAAATTGATGACCCTTCATCACTCATTTCCCAGCCAGAGGAAATGTCTTTCCCTGTACTCTATTAAAATCCTCATAATTTTAAAAATGTCTCTTAAATCTGCTCTTAGTCTTCTCTGCTTCAGAAGAAATTGTTCCAGTATATCAAGTTTCTCCTCATAAGTATGGTTTCCCATCTCTGTTATCATCGTGTCTACCCTATATTATCTCTATGGCTATAATGTATTTGTATAATGGCTGCCAAAAACTGCATACAATGTTCTAACTGTGGCCCAGTCAGTGTTCTATATAAATTCATCATTATTTCATTACTCTTTCACTCTATGCCACCTTTTCTTAAAACCAGAGACAGATTTTGAGCCACTTTTTGCTGTGGACTTGTGTTCACAAGGAACGAGAAAGAAAGAAAGGACTTGCATTTATATAGCGCCTTTCACCACCACCAAATGTCCCAAAGCGCTTTACAGCCCATGAAGTACTTTTTTGATGTGTTGTCTCGGAAATGCGGCAGCCAAATTGTGCACAGCAAGCTCCCACAAACAGCAATGTGATAATGACCACATTGTGGCTCTCTGTTGGTGAATTCAAAGGTTTAACAAAGAGTAGAAGAGTAGGTGTTTGGAGGTAGGAAAACACATCCAGACCTCGATGTCGGAGGGAGCTGGATGCACTGAATGACGTTTTCTTCTGTCGAAGCTTCATTATGTTGAGACTGCCGCAGACGCATTTCACTTAGAATTGTTGTAGCCATCAGCCGGGACTGGAGAGAAGCACAGGTGTTAAAGATGGAAAGTGATATCGCCCTGCAACATCCCACCCTCTGTAATATTCATAAAATGGGAAGATATTGAACAGTTTAAAGATGCAATCCATCTCGGTGTCACTAACTTTTGTCAAGAGCCACAATCTACTGTCTTTCTTGAAGGTGACTCTCAGGATTGCTGCAGTACAGAGCGAGGGGACACAGGTCTGCACCTGCCATTCTCTGCACTCCTCATTTCAATCCTGTCAGCTTGAAGCCAAGCAGTTCCCACAGGAAGAGGAACAACTATGACCAATAGTTCCATTAAATACTTCGGTTTTAATACAAGAAAGACTTGGATTTATATAGCGCCTTTCACGACCACTGGACATCTCGAAGTTCTTTGCAGCCAATTAAGTAATTTTTGGAGTGTAGTCACTGTTGTAATGAGGACCCTTTCACTTGCTGTACAGATGCTGGGATATCCCCTATCTCCGATTAGCGTTCTCTTCCCTTTTGCCGAAGAGCAGGAAAAAGAAGAGGAAACAGCAGAGAACCCCAGTTCGGTCAACAAGCCATAGCCAGGCCGGATGTTATGTATTAATGCTTGGGGGTCAGCAGACACTGGAGGGTGCCGACTTGAGTCATTTCACCGGATGTGAAAGGAGGACCTGAGGCACACAGCGTAGCCAAGTCTGTCAACGGCTGTAGCTGTGGGAGGAATCAGGCTCCGAGTGGCCCACAGGCCATACTGTGCATGCAGCTGATCAAGGTCATGTGTTTTCACAATGTTCAAAAATATCATGAAAACTGAAAGTGTTGCTCAACAACAACTAGCATTTATATAACGCTTGTAACATAGTCCTGGCTGCACTCCTGGCTGGCCTCCCACGTTCTACCCTACATAAACTAGAGGCGATCCAAAACTCAGCTGCCCCTGTCTGAACTCGCACCAGGTCGCGCTCACCCATCACCCCCTGTGCTCGCTGACCTACATGGGCTTGCGGTTAAGCAACGCCTCGATTTCAAAATTCTCATCCTTATTTTCAAATACTACCATGGCCTCGCCCCTCCCTATCTCTGTAATCTCCTTCAGCCCACAACCCCTCCCCCCTCACCCCGAGATGTCTGCGCTCCTCCAATTCTGCCCTCCTGAGCATCCCTGATTATAATCGCTCAACCATCGGTGGCCGTGCCTTCTGTTGCCTGTGCCCCAAGCTCTGGAACTCCCGGCCTAAACCTCTCCGCCTCTCTACCTCTCTTTCCTCCTTCAAGACACTCCTTAAAACATACCTCATTGGCCAAGCTTTTGGTCACCTGCGCTAATTTCCATTTATGCGGCTTGGCGTCAAATTTTTATCTCAGAATACTTCTGTGAAGCATCTTGGGACATTAAAGGCGATATATAAATAAAAGTTCTTGTTATTTTAGTAAAATGTCCCAAGGTGCGTCATCAGACAAAATTTGACACCGAGCCACATAAGGAGATATTGAGACAGGTGACCAAAAGCTTGGACAAAGAGGTAGGTTAGAAACATAGAAACATAGAAAATAGGTGCAGGAGTAGGCCATTCGGCCCTTTGAGCCTGCACCGCCATTCAATGAGTTCATGGCTGAACATGCAACTTCAGTACCCCATTCCTGCTTTCTCGCCATACCCCTTGATCCCCCTAGTAGTAAGGACTACATCTAACTCCCTTTTGAATATATTTAGTGAATTGGCCTCATCAACTTTCTATGGTAGAGAATTTCACAGGTTCACCACTCTCTAGGTGAAGAAGTTTCTCCTCATCTCGGTCCTAAATGGCTTACCCCTTATCCTTAGAAGGTTTTAAGGAGCGACTTAAAAGGAAGAGAGAGCGAGAGGGAGAGAGAGGTAGAGAAAGAGACAGAGGTTTAGGGAGGGAATTCCAGAATTTAAGGCCTAGGCTGCTGATGGCACAGCCGCCAAATGGTGGAGCGATGAAAATGAGGGATGCTCATGACGCCGGAATTGGATCGCGGCGGTAACGACTATCACCACGTGTGGTAACCCCTGATTTGTCCCCGTGAAATTTTTTTATAGATGTCAGTGCCACTTTAAGAAGTCCTTTTTTTAATAAAGCAAACAATACAGATGAATTATCAGTTTGAGTTTCTGTATCTTGAAAGCATTTGGTTGATAGGCAAGTGGATAAAGACACAAGACTCCACAATTAATTTTTATCTCTGAAGTACTCATTAAAATAATAAGCTTTCGTCAAAAAAGGTTCAAGTCAATCTTGGAGATCTGATTTCAAAGCAATAAACATCAAAGATATGGAAGCTTGAGTAGAGGCAATCTGAAACAAAAACAGAAAAGGCTGATAACACAGAGCATGGGGGAAGGGAAGACCTCCGGTGTGTGTAGTGAAAATGTAAATGTGTTTTTATAAACAGAGGCAGTCTCCCCCTCCCCCACCCTTACCCCAACCCCCAAGGTCAGTCAGTATCTGAGAGACAAAAGACAGGCGACTGCTTCGGGATGTGCCTTTCATTGGGACTGGGCGTGCTGCAGGAGGCTGCTTATGGGCCCGACCAGGACAAAGAGGAAGGGACAACAACATATAAAGGCCACTGGCAGGGAATTCCTTGGGAGTGTGGAGGAGGGGTGGGTGGGGGGTTTTCTCTTACTCTGCTGAACTTCCGCCAAAGTTACAGCGGCGGAGTGGGAGAATCCTCAAGGAATTTCCCGTTGCCCGAGTCGAAAGTAATGATCACCTTTAAGCCCCCAATTCCAGGTGCCGTGCTGAGATTTGGGGTGGGATCCGATTAGACTTTTCCCCCACTCTTCTTCACTGTCGAAAAAGAAACTCGCTGGAATTGGGGACTGGTACATAATAAAAAGGAAAAAAGAAAGACTTGCATTTATATAGGGCCTTTCACCACCACCGGACATCTCAAAGCGCTTTACAGCCAATGAAGTACTTTTGGAGTGTAGTCACTGTTGTACTGTGGGAAACCCGGCAGCCAATTTGCGCACAGCAAGCTCCCAAAAACAGCAACATGATAATGACCAGATAATCTGTTTTTGTTATGTTGATTGAGGGATATGTATTGGTGCTATATAAATGCAAGTCTTTCTTTAAATTAACCTCATGTCAGCTAGGTTTAGAGTGCATCTCTGGAGCGGCCCCCAAAAGGTTTTCCTCCTCCCAAAAAATGTCTAGACTATACCCTCAACCTATACTTCTCCCTTGCCCATTGTTCCGGTCGGTCCTTCAAAGGAGCACCTCTGGCCTGACCACATCTCATCAATGTCTCACCTGCAACTTTAAACTTTTCTCTTTCAGCTGCTGCTCAAGCTGTGCTGTGTATTTCTAACATATTTTGCTTCTTTTATAACAAGAACACAATGATCACAATTTATGACCGCTATCACCACACCTATCTTCACCAAAATGTAAGGAAGCCCCTGACATAAGAACATAATAATTAGGAACAGGAATAGGCCATTCGGCCCCTCGAGCCTGCTCCACCATTCAATGAGACACGGCTGATCTTCTACCTCAACTCCACTTACCTGCACTATCCCCATATCCCTTGATTCCCTTAATATCCAAAAATCTAGCGATCTCTGTCTTGAATATACTCAAAGACTGAGCCTCCACAGCCCTCCAGGGTAGAGAGTTCCAAAGATTCACCACCCTCTGAGTGAAGAAGTTTCTCCTCATCTCAGTCCTAAATGGCCAACCCCTTATTCTGAGACTGTGACCCCTGGTTCTAGACTCCTCAGTCAGAGGAAACATCCTCCCTGCATTTACCCTGTCAAGCCCTGTCAGAATGTTGTATGTTTCAATGAGATATCCTCTTATTCTTCTAAACTCTATAGAATATAGGCCTAGTCTACTCAATCTTTCCTTATAGGGCAATCCCCCCATCCCAGGAATCAGTCTGGTGAACCTTTGTTGCACTCCCTCTATGGCAAGTATATCCTTCCTTAGGTAAGGAGACTAAAACTGTACACAATACTCCAGGTGTGGTCTCACCAGGGCCCTGTATAATTGCAGGAAGACGTCTTTACTCTTATACTCAAATCCTCTTGTAATAAAGGCCAACATTCCATTTGCTTTCTTAATTGCTCGCTCAGCCTGCGTGTTAACTTTCAGTGATTCGTGTACAAGGACACCAGGTCCCTCTGAACACCAACACTTCCCAGCCTTTGACTTCACATTCAAAGTTGTAGGTCAGGAGCATATCAAGGTGCCAATGTTTATTTTATCTCTTTCCTGACGACATTGCCTACTGGTTGGGGAACTGATCCATGGGTACCATTCAGTCACTCTCTGATACCTTGCCTTCATTGTGAGCATTAGGATTTTAGTCAACTAGATAGTGTTATAGCTGAGCCCAATACTGTTAATGCGTAACTATCACACTGACACTTGAAGCAGGAGGTCATTCAGTAGCAATGAGAAGTGAGTCCCCTTAACCAATCTTTAGCCTCTTTCTGAGCCAATTGTACCATCCATCCCCACCATCTCAGCTGAGATCCACTAAGATCCAATAAGAGTCTGAGGGGGATTGACAGGGTAGCTGCTGAGGGGATGTTTCCCCCTGACTGGAGAGTCCAGAACTAGGAGGCACAGTCTCAGGATAAGGAGTGGGCCATTCAGGACTGAGATGAGGAAGAATTTCTTCACTCAGAGGGTGGTGAATCTTTGGAACTCTCTACCCCAGAGGGCTGTGGATGCTGAGTCATTCAGAATATTCAAAAAGAAAGAAAGACTTACATTTATATAGTGCCTTTCACGATCACCGGATATCTCAAAGTGCTTTACAACCAATTAAATACTTTTGGATTGTGGTCACTGTTGTAATGTGGCTGAGATAGATAGATTTTTGGACTGTAGGGAAATCAAGGGTTATGGAGATACAGGCAACCCTCGATTATCCGCACACGGATCCAACGGGAAACCATTGCAACTAGATTTAAAATTTCGGCTCGGGAAGGCATCGGGCTGGTGCGTTCGGAGTCCTTTCGACCGGGGAAGGCATCGGGTTTTAACTTTATAATGTCAATCGTTCCAACAGAGAAATTGTTTACCTGGCATAGCCCAATCCCCGAGGGACCCGGATAATCGAGAGTTGCCTGTATAAGAATAAACTCCTAATTCTTATGTTCTTAATCCAGCACAGAAGGTTATGGAGACTGGGACCTTTAAATGGCTGAACGACTCACTGGGTTGAACTCACCAAACTATAGCAGGAGCCACTAATTTAATGCTATTTTCATGTTGTTGTCTTTTGGAAGCTTCTTCAAGGCTTCATTATTTTTGAGCTTTGGAAGAAAAAAACATTGCAATCTATGGGGTCGTGCAGCATGAAATTGCCTTTTCAGTCGGCTGTTTAACCTGTCCCTCTCTGGGGTGATGTGTGAGCCAAGTATCTAAAGCTCATCTCTTCTCTCAACTTCCAGAGCCCTCCCCTGAGACGTCGCTTAATATATTTTATATTTTACGAGTATCTGTTACAATGCCGTAGGTTAAAAGGTTGCGATTGCTCCGTTCCTATCAGTGAAACGATTTGATCCTCATCGCCACTTAGGATATTTTTTTTTAGTAAAAGCCACTTAGTCATTTAACAGTAGCCTAGGTCTTTTGCAATATGTTGTAAAATCACTTCACATTGCCTTGTTCTTGTAAAAAGCTTTTAGCACCTTACTGTAAAAAAACTATTTTACATTTGCCTGTAGCCATTTTGTCTCTCTCCATTAGTTCACAGCTTACTCTTTCATTCTGCCGTGGAATGTCTTAAGGCTGCTACTAAATGGCCCCTCCAGTAATCCACATGCTCTTAAACTCCTGTTATTGATGACTTTAGAAGCTGATTTGCTTCTTACATAGAAACATGGAAAATAGGTGCAGGAGTAGGCCATTCGGCCCTTCGAGCCTGCACCACCATTCAATAAGATCATGGCTGATCATTCACATCAGTACCCCGTTCCTGCTTTCTCTCCATACCCCTTGATCCCTTTAGCCGTAAGGGCCATATCTAACTCCCTCTTGAATATATCTAATGAACTGGCATCAACAACTCTCTGCGATAGAGAATTCCACAGGTTAACAACTCTCTGAGTGAAGAAGTTTCTCCTCATCTCAGTCCTAAATGGCTTACTCCTTATCCTTAGACTATGACCCCTGGTTCTGGACTTTCCCAACATTGGGAACATTCTTCCTGCATCTAATCTGTCCAGTCCCATCAGAATTTTATATGTTTCTATGAGATCCCCTCTCATTTTTCTAAACTCCAGTGAATACAGGCCCAGTCGATCCAGTCCCTCCTCATATGTCAGTCCCGCCATCCCGGGAATCAGTCTGATGAACCTTCGCTGCACTCCCTCAATAGCAAGAACGTCCTTCCTCAGATTAGGAGACCAAAACTGAACACAATATTCCAGGTGAGGCCTCACCAAAGCCCTGTACAACTGCAGTAAAACCTGCAGTAAGACATGTGAATTTTGAATGCCCTGCTCAGGCTACACGTGTCTGAGTAGTGTAACCAGTTCTGGACGCTCAGGTGTAAGGGAGAGGTTCAAAACCTGGGGAGAAGAACCATGGCATAAAGACAAAAGCAAAACACTGCCAATGCTGGAATCTGAAATAAAAACAGAAAATGCTGGAAATCTCCGCGGGTCAAGCAGCATCTGTGGAGAGAAACAGAGTTAACGTTTCGGGTCAATGACCCTTCGTCAGATTCTGGGAACCCGTAAGTTGGACTTCCCATTATTATGAATGAGAAAGAGCCCCCAAAACACACATAACCAATAATAAAAGATAGAAAAAAATGCGCAACATATTTTTATTAATTTAAATTAAATTAATTTATGTATTTAAAAAAATATATTTTTCTGATTGTTGTTTTAAAGTTTTAAAAATTATGGTTTAAAATAAACTTACTGTAGTGGGGAGGGTTTTTAACAATAAAATGTGTTTTAAAAATTTTATTTTACAATGTTTTTGTGTGATTTAAAACTCTTACGCATGTTCCTGCTTTTATCAGAGTTTTGAGGACATTTGCTGGGCAAGATATGGGTAAATCCCGCAATCTTGCCCTGGCAAATGGCCTCGCTCCCGAGATGTGGAGGATCGGTCCAGCTCCAGCTCGACAGATCGGAAAAGCATTGTGCGCTGAAAACTGGCTTTTCCGATGCCTTCCCGGGTCCGTAGACACTCCATAGGGACCCGGGGAGGCCGGGATTTATGGGCCATTATATTATATATAGAGAAGAGCCATGGGACTGATTCCTAGCTTCAGAGGTCTGAGTTACGAAGAATGACTGGAGTATCTTGGCTTTATCTTGAAAGGAGACAACTGAGAGGGGACATTATGTCGGAAATAGTAAACAATATAGAATATAGAACAAAAAGGATACTGAGAAAGAAAGAAAGACTTGGATTTATATAGCGCCTTTCACTACCACCGGACGTCTCAAAGCGCTGTACAGCCAACAAAGTACATTTGGAGTGTAGTCACTGTTGTAATGTGGGAAACGCGGCAGCCAACTTGCGCACAGCAAGCTCCCGCAAACAGCAATGTGATAATGACCAAATAAACTGTTTTTGTTATGTTGATTGAAGGATAAATATTGACCAGGATAACTTCCCTACTCTTCTTCGAAATAGTGCACGGGATCTTTTACATCCACCTGCGAGAGCAAGACAGGGCCTCGGTTTAAAGTCTCATCCGAATGACAGCACCTCCGACAGTGCAGCGCTCCCTCAACACTGCACTGGGAGTGTCAAGATTTTTGTGCTCAAGTCCCTGGAGTGGGACTTGAACCCACAACCTTCTGACTCAGAGGCGAGTTTGCTACCCACTTTAAAAAAAAAGAATATTTATTGAACATTAAGAATATTTACAACATCGTGATCATTCCATTGTATCATACAAATCCATTCCGTCCCTCTGCACAGCTATTCCTCCAACACATATTAACATCAAAACCTGAAGTTTAATTTGTCTCCTGTAACATATAATAATCTATTGTACTTTACAAATTTATCACAAAATACTATACCTTTAAATTCTTTTCTGAATAAAACATCCACAAAACCTTATAATGATCTTTTAGTTTATATTTAAAATACCCTTTTAGGTTTATTCTCCTCCCCTTAAAAACAGAGCATTCCTTCTTTACATAATCACAAATCTAGCCAAACTGAATATGAAATTAATTGCCGCTCCGCTAGATTCGGGCAGACTCCCCTGCGATCCCCATTTCAAAATTGAGTCCCACGGGATTCCCATTCTTGCTCTTCGGTCCTCACCCAGCAAGAAAACCTCACACAACTGTCGAACATAGTACTTAAAATCCTTTATCTGTGGACATAATACCAGCAAATGGGACAGAGTCTCATCCCGCGTCCCACACACTGGGCAAGTTGTCACCTCTATTCGCCCAATCTTACATAAGGCTATCACGGTAAAAATCCGGTTATGAGCCAATTTGAGATCCAGTTCAATCCACTCTGGACATTTAAAATTCGCCCACACTCCCTTCCAAATCCTGTTGAAGTCCAGCTGTCGGTTTATATTCTGCCAAAACTCCTGACCAGCAGGTGTCTTACATCTCCATTCTCTAAATACCCCATAGAAATCTTGAGTATTACAGTTGTCAACTTGGACCAACTCCTCCCCCTTCTCCAGCAGAAAGCTTGGAAAAGCGGGACGCATTATACCTCCTTTGGAGATTTGCATATTTATTTCTTCTATCCAATCCTGTGGCATTGCCCTCACAATCTTCTCATACATGATCTTAATTGCTTTTTCCTCTACCTCCTGATCATCCTCCCAAACCACGTCCCTCACTACCGCTTCCGTCAACCAACCTGGAATTACCTCATATAATACATTTTTCACATATATAATACCAGCTTTTATAAAAGCTTGATTAAATAATATCTCTCCTTCAATGTTGATCCACCCGTTCAAAAATAAGGGCTGTTCTAAAAATTCCTCAGCACCTTTGGCCATAAACTGCACACTTTTAAAACATTGGGCCCAAGTGTCTACAACCCCCTTATAAAACCTAGGGAGAGGTTTAATCGATTTCAAAAACATATTGTACTCCATATAAAATATTCCCTGTCCTCCTATCCCACTTAATTAAAAAAAATGCTGGAAACAACTCTTCCAAAAACTTGTATTTGACTTCTGAAGAAATCTCTTCACCCACTTAATTCTAAAGGATTTTTTCTTCAAATCAATATCTGGGAAATTGAGTCCTCCCTGATTTCACTGTCCAATGACGGTATTGTAAGGCTGGTTTCCCTTCCCATAAAAACTTTACACAAGCCTCTCCGATAGACTTTTCTGCCCACTCAGGAATACCCTCCACTATCAATAAGTACCATAGTGTAGCTAGCAGGAGAGATGCCACCACTGTCACTCTTCCTTGCACTTTCAACCATCTTCTTTCCCATCTTTCCAAAATCTTTTTAATTTTCATAACCTTCGGTTCCCAATTTAGTCGATCCACTCCATCCCTATCCTGCTTGCACCCCATATGCACCCCCAGAACTTCTAAACCTCCACCACCTTAAAAGGGCTTTCCTCCAACCACTTCCCCCTGCTCCTTCCCACAACCAGGCATTGGATCTGACTATAGTTCACTCTGGCTCCTGAAGCTCTACAATACTCCTCCACTACTCCCATAGCTTTCCTCACTGACTCCCTATCTCTCAATCTTCATCATCATAGGCAGTCCCTCGAAATCGAGGAAGACTTGCTTCCACTCAGTAGTGGGGAAAATGTTGGAATCAATTATTAAAGATGAAATAGCAGCGTATTTGGAAAGCAGTGACAGGATCGGTCCAAGTCAGCATGGATTTATGAAAGGGAAATCATGCTTGACAAATCTTCTAGAATTTTTTGAGGATGTAACTCGTAGAGTGGACAAGGGAGAACCAGATGTGGTGTATTTGGACTTTCAAAAGGGTCCCACACAAGAGATTGGTGTGCAAAATTAAAGCACATGTATTGACGTGGATAGAGAACTGGTTGGCAGACAGGAAGCAGAGAGTCGGGATAAACGGGTCCTTTTCAAAATGGCAGGCAGTGGATAGTGGGGTGCTGCAGGGCTCAGTGCTGGGACCCCAGCTATTTACAATATACATCAATGATTTAGATGAAGGAATTGAGAGTAATATCTCCAAGTTTGCAGATGACACTAAGCTGAGTGGCGGTGTGAGCTGTGAGGGGGATGCTAATAGGCTGCAGGGTGACTTGGACAGATTAGGTGAGTGGGCAAATGCATGGCAGATGCAGTATAATGTGGATAAATATGAGGTTATCCACTTTGGTGGCAAAAACATGAAGGCAGAATATTATCTGAATGACGACAGATTAGGAAAAGGGGAGCTGCAACGAGACCTGGATCTCATGGTACATCAGTCATTGAAGGTTGGCATGCAGGTACAGCAGGCGGTGAAGAAGGCAAATGGTATGTTGGTCTTCATAGCTAGGGGACTTGAGTATAGGAGCAGGGAGGTCTTACTGCAGTTGTACAGGGCCTTAGTGAGGCCTCACCTGGAATATTGTGTTCAGTTTTGGTCTCCTAATCTGAGGAAGGACGTTCTTGCTATTGAGGGAGTGCAGCGAAGGTTCACCAGACCGATTCCCGGGATGGCGGGACTGACATATGAGGAGAGACTGGATCGACTGGGTCTGTATTCACTGGAGTTTAGAAGAATGAGAGGGAATCTCATAGAAACATATAAAATTCTGACAGGACTGGACAGGTTAGATGCAGGAAGAATGTTCCCGATGTTGGGGGAGTTCAGAACCAGGGGTCACAGTCTAAGGATACGGGGTAAGCCATTTAGGACCAAGATGAGGAGGAACTTCTTCACTCAGAAAATTGTTAACCTGTGGAATTCTCTACCGCAGAGAGTTGTTGATGCCAGTTCGTTAGGTATATTCAAGAGGGAGTTAGATATGGTCCTTATGGCTAAAGGGATCAAGGGGTACTGAGGTGAATGATCAGCCATGATCTTATTGAATGGTGGTGCAAGCTCAAAGGGTAACCGAATTTGCCTAATCCTGCACCTATTTTCTATGTGTTTCTATGTAAAAGTGAGTTCTCAGGTGACTGTACAGTCCAATACGGGAATTACAGTCTCTGTCACAGGTGGGACAGACAGTCATTGAAGGAAAGGGTGGGTGGGGAGTCCAGTTTGCCGCACGCTCCTTCCGCTGCCTGCGCTTATTTTCTGCATGCTCTCGGCGACAAGACTCGAGGTGCTCAGCGCCCTCCTGGATGCTCTTCCTTCACTTAGGCCAGGGATTCCCATGTGTCGGTGGGGATGTTGCAATTTATCAAGGAGGCTTTGAGGGTGTCCTTGAAACATTTCCTCTGCCCACCTGGGGCTCGCTTGTCGTGTAGGAGTTCCGAGTAGAGCGCTTGCTTTGGGAGTCTTGTGTCGGGCTTGCGGACAATGTGGCCCGCCCAACGGAGCTGGTCGGGTGTGGTCAGTGCTTCGATACTGGGGATGTTGGCCTGATCGATGACACTAACATTGTCCTCTCAACGTTAAGTTCGAAGCATCTGCATATCGGTGTATCACTGACACCTGCCCGGAACTGGGAACTGCAATCCCAACCAAGCCTTGTTCCTTTCGCATCATATAACCTAATGGTTCTGCTACCAATGTGTACAACAATGGGGACTGGAGACAACCCTGTCTCACTGATATCTATATTGGAAAACACTTGGATAAAAGAAACCATTACATTTAACACAGCTAAATGTGTTTGAATAAAAGATCCTTATCCACTCATGAAATTTTTCCCAAAACCAAATGCTTCCAAAGCCATCAAGAAAAACTCATGAGAGACTTTATCAAAGGCTTTCCCTTGATCCATCTTCAGCACATAAACTTCCCTCCCACTCTCTTCCATGAGTTCTATCGCATCTCGGATTGAGTCCACAGAGTCAGCGATGTCCTGGCCTATGACTACAGAGGACTGAGAGGGCAAAACTATCTACGGCATCAGCTCCTTCATACGATTTGCCATAACACTGCAAAGATCTTATAATCCACATTTAATAATGTGATGGGCCTCCAATTCTTCAGATCCCTTCTATCCCCTTTATTTTTATAAGCTAAGCTTATGATACCTCGCCTCATCGATGGGACCAGGCTTCCCTCAGTTTTAATCTCCTTAAAACCTCCAAGACCAATGGACTTAAAATTTCTAAAAATTCTTTATAAAATTCTGCACTTAGTCCATCAGACCTTGGACTTCCCCCCTCCCCACCCTTCATTTCACTTATTGCTACTTTTATTTCCATTAATCCTACTTGTTTGTCACACATGCTTTTCTCATCCTTCTTTAAACCCTCTTCAATAAAAGCACTAACCTTCTCCATTGCCAATTTAGAAATGTCTCCTTTTGTACATAACTCTTGATAAAAGCTACTAGCTGCCTCCATAATCTCCCCACTTTCCTCCAACCTTCAACTCTCCAATTAATGATAACCTTTGTTGCAACTTCTCTCGCTCTAGAAAATATCTAGTGCATCTTTCTCCCTCCAATGCCTCTTTAGCCTTTGCACGGAGAATTGTCCCCTTGTATTTTACAGCTTGCAATAATTCCCACTCTTCCTTTAAAACCTTCCACTTAGTCTCTGCTCCCTTATCCCGTCCATCAACTGCTTTACAGATATCTGTAAACCTTCTGTTTATATTCTCTTCTTGACGCTGGTTAGCTGTTGCTCATTCCCATAACGTAGCGAAAAAACTTTAATCTCATATTTGAAATTATCCCACCAAACTCTTTTTTGCTTTCAAGAATAAAGGTTCCTTCCGAGCATTCTTTATTACATTTCAAATTCCTTCTTTAATAGCAATTTTTTTCAGGTACTGATGGTTTAAAATCCACACTGCTGGACCGATCTTAACTCTGTTGTTCCTGATTTTAAGAACCAAAGCCGAGTGGTCAGTAAAAAATACTTTTTTGATAATAAATCTCCATCACCTCAGAACTTAACCCTTCCCGCATGAACACAAAATCTATTCGGCTCTGTTTTAAAACATCACTCACACAACCTCTTCTGGAGAACTCGCTTTTTATGGGGTTCCGATCCCTCCATAGTGTCTCAAATTTAAATTTGCTATCATTTTTACAATCATCTCTCTGGAGTTATCATCCTTAAAGGTCATCTAAGCTGAAATGCCCATCCGAGCTAAAAAATACATGAAAATCCCCCACGATACAAGGGTTTTCTGTCTCTGCCACTTCAGTGAATAACCACCGAAAAAACTCACGACGCTTGCAATGGTCATTCGGCACATAGCTATTACAGAGATCACAATTCAATTCATCCGTTTTTACCTTTAACTGTAAAGATATCCCCTCAGTGTCCTTGTCCACCAATGCAACGTTCTCTTTTATGGACAAACTCATTAAAACAGCCACCCCTCTACGGTTATTATTTGCGCAATTTGCAAACACTTCTCTCTTCCAAACCTTCCGAACTTTTTCTAGGATATCCTCATCCCAAAAGGTTTCTTGCAGACACAACACCTTTAAAACACTACAACAACTGCTGCAATTTCTTCTCCCCCCTCAGTCCGTTCACATTAATCGAGACCAATGTAATCATTGCTCCCAATAAAAGAAGTGTGCCTGATAATACCCCCCCCCCCCCATCATCGTTTAATCTCTGGCCTTCCCTCCTCTCATGTTCCTTCCCAACCTTTTGGGCAGTTGTTGCTTTCTCCTGCAGCCTCCGGCTCTTTTTCACCTCCTGCAGTTTCAGCCTCTTCCTTACATTAAGTTTAGGCCGCGGAACTGCTCCTTCTCCCTCCTTCTGCCCCTCACTAACCTTTCCCTTTCCACATGATGCCCCCCACCCCCCCAATTCCATGTCACCATCCTCCCCCGACTCCTCACTCTCGAGCTCTTCTGTAATCTCCGGTCCCTGTACCCCGTCAGATACAGATTCTCCCTTAGAGAGTCCTCCTGCTAACCTGGTTTCTCCAACAGTGCCACTCCCTTCGGCCTCACCTCCACCGCTGACCCTTGCTCCCCGTTTCTTCTCTCGCTGGGACAATGGTGCGTCTCCACCCATCTTGCTCCCTTTTGGCGTCTTTGTCTCCCTGCTCCCGTCCTGCTGCCCCTTTAAGGCTCCTGCCTCTTGCCCCCTCCCCGTGTCTTGTCCCCTCCTGCTCCCCAAGATGTACAACTCCCCATCTCCCTTTAGAGTACTTACACTTACCTCGCACCCGCCTCTGCTCCCCCCACGGACACCTGAAGGCAAGCCATATAATGACTCGACTCTGTCCCTGACCCGTGATGTCCTCTGCTGACTTTGTCTTTTTCCACCACACTTGGTGTGTTTTCCACCATCTCCATCCTGTTTTCTGCTCCTCAATTTTCTGCCTCTTCTTGCGCTCTTTCCTCATTCCGTTCGGTGGCTGTGTCCTCCGCCTGCTCCGCTCTTCTGGCCACTCCACTCACACCTCCTGATCCTTCTCCCATCTCCTCGTCACTCAAGGAGCTTCCTTCTGCCTCACACTCACAGCGGGTGGGGCCTTTGTGACAAACTGCACAGCTCTCTGCCTTGCAGTTCCGAGCGATGTGTCCAGACTTGCCACAGTTATAACAGGACAGGTCTGGACAGCTTCTTACTAAATGGTCATGTCCAAGACAGTAATAGCAAACCTTCATCTGGTTATCATGCAGAACCCGGAAGTACTGCACTCCTTCCATTGTCTCGAATTTCATGCTGTAGTGTAATGACTTCACCCCCTCTGGGAACCACACTTTTACATAACGGGTTCCATCGGCTACCCGCGTTCCAGAATAGAATCTCCTCTTTATTACTGAGCAAAGTTTAATGTCCCACGACTCCAACTTTTTTATCAGCACATCACCCTCAACATAAACCGGCAGGTTTAAGAATGAAACTACCACCTCTTCAGAATACAACAAAGATACATCCAAGTACTTCTCACCGACCTTCAGGCTCAGTAAAAGTCTTTCCACCTCCTCTCGCCCACTGACCGTCACTTCAAACCCAACATTCAGCTTTGGTCGGCAAGCAAAGCAACTTCCCTCACCACAGTCCTCATGTACTGCCTGGATAATATCCCAAGCTCGCATCTCCTTAGCCAGGCAGTGAACCTCCGCCGTATTTTCTTTTCCAAACCTCCTGGTGTCCCGGCCCAAAACTTTGGACCTTTTATTCTCCCTTCTCAAGACATTCTCTCCCCTGATTAAATTCACATTGGGAGCATTGTCCTCTGAGGGGCCCGGCCCTCCAGGCCCCTCAGCAGCATCTGGCTGATGGTTATGGACCAAAAAAGGCCCTTAACATTTGGAAAAAAAACAAAAACCCACTACCAACTTTTTACAAACTCGCTCCAACTCTTGCAGTAATCAGCAGCACCTGCTCACTCCTAGCCCCTCCCACTTAGAGAGTGCTACCCACTGAGCCACAGCTGACACTGTGGTGTAGAGGAACAGAGGGACCTTGGAGAGTATGTCCACAGATCCCCGAAGGTAGCAGGACAAGTAGATAAGAAGGTGGTTAAGAAGGCATACATGATACTTTCCTTTATTAGCCGAGGCATTGAATATAAGAGCAGGAAGGTTATGCTCGAACTGTATAAAACACTAGTTAGGCCACAGCTAGAGTCCTGCGTGCAGCTCTGGTCACCACATTACAGGAAAGATGTGATTGTACTAGAGAGGGTACAGAGATTTACGAGAAAGTTGCCTGGACTGAAGAATTTTAGCTATGAGGAAAGATTGGATAGGCTGGGGTTGTTTTCTTTGGAACAGAGGAGCCTGAGGGGAGACTTAATTGAGGTGTATAAAATTATGAGGGTTCTAGATAGAGTGGACAGGAAGGACCAATTTCCCTTAGCAGAGGTGTCAATAACCGGAGGGGGGGGAGGGGGCGGTGTGGGAGGCATAAATTTAAATAATTGGTAGAAGGATTAGAGGGGAGTTGAGGAGAACTTTTTTTCACGCAGAAGATGGTGGGTGTCTGGAACTCACTGCCTGAAAGGGTGGTAGAGGCAGAACTCCTCCTTTCATTTAAAAAGCACTTGGATGTGCATTTGAAGTGTGGTATCCTACAGGGCTGCGGACCAGGAGCTGGAAGGTAGGATTAGGCTGGATAGCTCTTTTGCGGCCGGCACAGACATGATGGGCTGAATGGCCTCGTCTGTGCTGTAATTGTCTATGATTCTATATAAATAAATCTGATCGCTATGTCAATTTAAGCTGTAAGAGTCAGACGCATGTTCAAACTATTGAAAGAAAATTTATGACTGATGTGAGAAAGTTCATCGCACAGAGAGTGATCAGCATGTGGAATGGACCTCTGGATAGGGTCGTGTGAGAAACAAACTATAGATCTAGTTGGATGCTGTGATGGGTGACTGTCGGCCCTGTTTAGAATCAGGATCGGCTAATGGAGCTCTTCATCTGTCTCGTTATCTTGAAAATCACACCGTTAAAACTTATTTCCTGGGATGTGGGCATTGCTGGCAAGGCCAGCATTTATTGCCCATCCCTAATTGCCCTCGAGAAGGTGGTGGTTAGCTGCCTTCTTGAACCGTTGCAGTCCGTGTGGTGAAGATGCTCCCACAGTGCTGTTAGGGAGAGAGTTCCAGGATTTTGACCCAGCGACGATGAAGGAACGGCCGATATATTTCCAAGTCAGGATGGTGTGTGACTTGGAGGGGAACGTGGAGGTGGTGGTGTTCCCATGCGCCTGCTGCCCTGTCGTGGGTTTGGAAGATGCTGTCAAAGAAGCCTTGGTGAGTTGCTGCAGTGCACCTTGTAGATGGTACACACTGCAGCCACGGTGCGCCGGTGGTGGAGGGAGTGAATGTTTAAGGTGATGGATGGGGTGTCAATCAAGTGGGCTGCTTTGTAACATAATAACATAAGAAATGGGAGCAGGATTAGGCCATTTGGCCCATCGAGCCTGCTCCGCCATTCAGTAAGGTCATGGCTGATCTAATCATGGACTCAGTTCCACTTCCCTGCCCGCTCCCCATGACCCTTTACTCCCTTATCGCTCAAAATCCTGGATGGTGTCGAGCTTCTTGAGTGTTGTTGGAGCTGCACTCATCCAGGCAGGTGGAGAGTATTCCATCACACTCCTGACTTGTGCCTTGTAGATGGTGGAAAGGCTTTGGGGAGTCAGGAGTGGAGACACTCGCCACAGAATACCCAGCCTCTGACCTACTCTTATATCCACAGTATTTATGTGGCTGGTCCAGTTAAGCTTCTGGTCAAATTTCTTAACAGGACTAAATACTGGCTCAATGCCTCTTGAAGGAGAGTGTTGGACACAAACCCTGCTTCGAATGATAGTTGGAATTGCCTGCTTTCAGTGCCATTCATGCTCAGCTTATGTCACAGAACTGCTTCTACTGAGAGTGGTTGTGCATCATCTTGACTGCAAGTGCTGAATCATCCTGTCCTTATTAATATTAATATCCCAAGTATGGATCGGGGTGGGCATCACAGCTGAGCTGATCCTGTCCTCACCCAGCATAGGCCTACTGAACTATTGGGGAAAGCTGAAATCTATTAAAACAGAATTCATCACTAAGCTCTGGCGATGTCTCTGTTGCCAAATTTGCTGCCTAATATGGAACAGCCCCAACTTGCATTTAAATAGCGCCTTCTCAAGGTGTTTGATACAGGAGAGCACGGACATTGAGTGGGAGTAGAAGAGTTCGGAGAGATGACTGAAGGCAGGATCAGGAAGATAGATTTTAAGGAGGCTTTCAAAGGTGGGTTAGGAAGTTGCAAGACAGTGAGATTTGAGGGAAACACGCCAAAGAGTAGAATTGAGATGGCTTAAAATGCTCTGCCATGGAAAGTGAAATGAAAGAAAGACTTGCATTTATATAGCACCTTTCGCTGTGGCTCGGTAGGGAGCACACTTACCTCTGAGTCAGAGGGTTATGGATTCAAATCTCACCCCAGGGACTTCAGTGCAAAAATCTAAACTGACAATCCAGTGCAGTACCGAGGAAGTACTGCACCGTCGGAGGTGACAGCTTTTGGATGAGATATTAAACCGTAGCCACGCCTGCTCTCCATGGTGGACGTAAAAGACCCTTTGGCACTATTTCGAAGAAGAGCAGGTGGAGTTTTCCCCATTGTTTTGACCAATATTTATCCTTCAATCAACATTATAAAAACAGATTATCTGGTCATTAACACATTGCTGTTTGTGGGAGCTTGCTGTGCGCAGGTTGGCTGCCATGTTTCCCACATTACAACAGTGACTACACTCCAAAAGTACTTCATTGGCTGTGAAGTGCTTTGAGACGTCCAGTGGTCGTGAAAGGCGCAATATAAATGCAAGTCTTTCTTTTTCACGACCACCGGATGTCCCAAAGCGCTTACAGCCAACAAAGTACTTTTTGAAGTGTAGTCTCTGTTGCAATGTAGGAAACACGGCAGCCAATTTGCATACAGCAAGCTCCAGCAATGTGATAATGACCAGATAATCTGTTTTAGTGTTATTAGTTGAGAGGTAACTATTGGCCAGGACACCAGGGGACAACGCCCCTGCTCTTTTTCGAAATAGTGCCGCGGGATCTTTTACATCGACCTGAGAGGGCAAATGGGGCCTCTGTTTAACGCCTCATCCGAAAGGCAGCACCTCCGACAGTGCAGCACTCCCTCAGCACTGCACTGGGTGTGTCAGCTGAGATTTTTGTGCTCGAGTCTCTGGAGTGGAGCTTAAACCCACAACCTTCTGACTCAGAGGTGAGGGTGCCATTGGGGAAGAAGGAGGCACAGGAGGCCAGAGCCAGAGGATTGTAGGAGATGGGTTGGAACACGGGGCCGGAAAGTGAGCCATGCAGATTAAAATTCCCAATTATAATTTGCAACCTAGGCTGTACTCTCTGATCTCAGTTGGGACACCAGTAAAGGGTGCCGCAATTAGCCTCGGTGCCTCAGCGGCTTGCGGGGCGGGGAGGGAGGGTGGGGGGGGGGGGGGGTTGTGGGGTGTGAAAACCAGCCAAGTATCCCGTTCCTGATCACTATCCAAAAGTTCTGCTGAAAAAGGCACGTGTGTGGACAAGATTGGGTTGCAGTGGGACAACCCCACTTACTCATCATCTAGGCTCCCATGTGAGGATTGTGCCCTTGTCCGAGGTACCAGTTAAAGGTCGCTGGTGTCCATGGAACAATATTCCATCACCGTCGGCGCCATCAGGAGAGGAGTGGCGAAAACTGAGGGAGAAATAAATGAATCACCGAGGCTCAGGTTATGCAGCTGGTCTACAATGCTCGGTTGGTGCCCTGTATTGGACATTACTGGATTAACCAGGTCTTGAGTTAACATTCTGAGTGTGATTTGACAGTGTTTAAAGATCAATAACCTTTGTCTAATAACCCGCCTTCATTAGTGTTCAGCTTCATAGCCAATAGTCATTACCTGTCCGCTATGGTGAGGAATGGAGTCCAAAGGTCAGAGCAGCTTCACATTACTTGGCCGATGCGGTTTGTGCACCCCCCCCCCCACACCCCTCCCCCCTAAAGATAATCAATAGAGCTGTAATTTATCAATAATGGAGATCGCTAGTAGAACCAGCTGCGCGATGGTGTATTTTGCTAATGTGCTGTAACACTTTCCGATACGTTTAAAGATTATAAGAACGGTTCCTTTGTATGTTTGATTTTTAAAAATGGGGTAGCAATTTGGCTGTTTGGCGCCACCATTAGCGGCAGAGAGGGGCGCTAACGTGGCGCTAAACACCTCCCGCCCGAGCGTCGCACTGTCAGCGCCTGCCGCGAACTTCAGTGAAGGTTTAGCGGTGGCGCTGACAGATTGCGCTGCGCTCGCTAGCCCCGCCCACGTGGTGACGTCACCGAGTGAGCAACGCCCCCATAGTCCCGCGTTTGCTAAATTCGCTCTTTCCCTTGCGGGAGCGCCTGGCGCTGAGACCGGCCGGGGAAAGCAGTCGGCCCGGCGACGGTCCCGGGAGCGATATTGTCCGGAGAGCAAGGTCAGGGCTTGAAATTTCAGTCTTTAAACTTCTATTTATTTGTTGCATCAGTGGGGAAGTGTGGGTGTAGCTCATTGAAATTTTCACCAAGATTTCTTTTTCTCATCTTCAGCCGTTAGGCTGCCGGCATCCAAGCACCAAAGAATTGAGTCGGCCTCCCGTGCTATCGCTCCGTTAGCACTGGAAGAGGAGTGTGGAATGCTTTCCTTAGCACTCCATTCTCCTCTTGGGGTGATACAACTGAATTCTCACCTTGAGGCGGTAGACATCGCCCAGCGCTAAAGGTGACACTCCGGCATCGTCATCATCTCCACGCAGACAGTACCGGATTTCAGCCCAAATCTGTTGAATAGGTTTGAATTCTCTTGTGTGTGAAGTGCACATGAATGTGTGTGTAGGAGTCCTAGCAGACAATCTACAGCTGGGAGAGAAGTCATCACCATCATAGAGGGCATCTCAGAGATGCAGTAATCTTGACAAAAAGGGGACAAGTCCGACTGCGGCAACTACAGAGGAATCTCCCTATTATCAGTCACTAGGAAGGTCATCACTAGAATCCTCCTCGACTGTCTTCTCCCTGTGGCTGAGGAGCTCCTCCCGGAGTCACAGTGCGAATTTTGTCCGCTACGGGGTACAACGGACATGATCTTTACGGCGCGACAACTGCAAGAGAATTGCAGGGAACAGCACCAACCCTTGTACATGGCTTTCTTTGACCTCACAAAGGCCTTTGACACTGTCAACCGCGAGGGACTATGGAGCGTCCTCCTCCGCATTGGATGCCGCCATCCTCCGCCTGCTCCACGATGACATGCAAGCCGTGATCCTGACCAACGGATCCATCACAGACCCAATCCACGTCCGGACCGGGGTCAAGCAGGGCTGCGTCATCGCACCAACTCTCTTCTCGATCTTCCTCGCTGTAATGCTCCACCTCGTACTCAACAAGCTCCCCGCTGGGAGTGGAACTAAACTACAGAACCAGTGGGAACCTGTTCAACCTCCGTTGTCTCCAGGGAGAGAAGTACTGATCATACTGCAACCACTGTCAGGTGATACATGAACCAGGCAGGTCCGCAGTATTTCAGGGTGCTGTTAATGATGGGTTAGCCAACCTAGCGCCGATTCCCGGGCCGGGCCGCAGCACGCTGCTCTCCTCCAAAACCATCAGCAGGCCAGAGCCATTGGAGGGAGCAGCGTGCGGCAGTATACCACTGCAGGGAGCAACGCGTGCTGCTGCAGGAGGGCGACGGCTGCGAAGCCAGGCCGCTGATTGCAGTGCGGGCAGGTACAGCAGGAGCGGCGAGGTCGGTGCGAAGGAGCGGCAAAAGTTTGTAGCGGCAAGTGACTGGGGTCCAGGAGAGATGTGTGTTTGGTGCCCAGAAGAGGCGAGGGCCCAGGGGCAGCACGGGCCCAGCCCACACTGCGATATGTGTGCGCGCTAGGTCCGTGCAGCAGAGCTGGTCTCCAGTCGTCCTGGTTAATCCTTGCCACTGGACTAAGATCTAGCTCTGTCAAGCCCATGTGGTGGCTGGTGTGCAACGGCCACCCCACGTTAAAAAGTCCTCGCACAGGCATCCTCCACCTTTCAAGAAAGATGTAGTTCGGGATCTGGAATATTAGGTCCTTCATTGAAACACCTGTGAACTCATCCCTTTTTGGCGTGGAAGCAAGTCATCCTCGTTTCGAGGGACTGCCTATGATATGATGAGCCAGTCTAGCTCACTAATGGGACTGAGTGGGAATGATCTGTGACTGGGAAAGGCGGGGGTCCTTGATTCTTCCCACTCGACTCCAGATAACCCTGCAAGCCAAAGCCCTATGGGATAGAGTTGGACCTGGCTGGACAAGTGGCGGGAAGCTTACCAGGGACTCTTACTACTACCACTGCACAGTATTAGCTGGTTAAACCACAATGGTATGCATACTTGGGAACGCCCAAGCCTTGGCTCTCACTGACCTGCACATAAGCCCTCTGGGCTTTGGTAAGTATGGTATTTCCCTTTGGGGAGGGAGAGAGAGTGTGCACTCTACACCGGGCAAACAGAAACTTTACCTTCGTGGATTTCCCTTTACCTTGGTTGGAGACTCTGCACCATGGTAATGGGTTTCTGCACGAGCCAGCTGACCAAAGAAAGGATGCATCAGCTTTATTGCCCTGTGAGTTTTGTTGTACCACCTCCTCTGTGCCACATCACGGTAACATATTAAACATATAACAAAACATAAATAGCTGTTTCAATTCAAGTGGGGGTGGGGGGGAAGGAGTTCTATTTGTTACAGATCAATTCCCTTCTCTGTTTCTCTCTGTTACATAAGAAATAGGAGCAGGAATCGGCCATTCGGCCCTCGAGCCTGCTCCGCCATTCAATGAGATCATGGTTGATCTGATCCTGGCCTCAACTCCACTTCCCCGCCCGCTCCCCATAACCCTTCACTCCCTTATCGTTCAAAAATCTGTCTAACTCCCCCTTAAATATATTCAATGACTCAACCTCCACAGCTCTCTGGGGTAGAGAATTCCAAAGATTCACGACCCTCTCAGAGAAGAAATTCCTCCTCATCTCTACTTTAAATGGGCGACCCCTTATTCTGAAACTATGCCCTCTAGTTCTAGATTCCCCCACGAGGGGAAACAGCCTCTCTGCATCTACCCAGTCGAGCCCCTCAGAATCTAATACGTTTCAATAAGATCACCTCTCGTTCTTCTAAACTCCAGTGATTATAGGCCCAATCTGCTATACTCTAATATAACTATCTAAATCAATGCCAGTCAGCTCTTATCCTTGATATAATTTGTTGCCAACCATCTGGTGTCCTGTGGGTAACTCGGTGCCAACTGTCTGCTGTCCTGCATGATGCACAATGCAAACTGTCTGGTACCTTGTGAGTAAACCACTGCCAGTTCTCTTTTGCCCTGTGTAACTCATTACCAGGCTCTGGTGACCTGTACGTAACAGACCACCAAACATCTAGAGCACTGTATCTAAGTCAGTGGCAGCATCTGGTGCCCAGTGTGTAACTCACTGCCAGCCATGTGGTGTCTTGTGTATAACTCTCTTGCCCTGTGTAAGTCATTGCCAACTATCCAATGCCCTGTGTATAACTCACTGCCAACCATCTGTTGTCCTACGTATAATATACTCCCAGTCATCCAGTGCCTATCCAATTTTTGCCAGCTGTCCAGTGACCCATATACAACTCACTGCCAGTCCTCTAATGCTCTGCGTATAACCTAATGCCAGTTCAAGAGAATGGTAGCATAGTGGTTATGCTACTGGACTAGTAATCCAGAGGCCTGGACTAACAATTTAGAGACGTGAGTTCAAATCCCACCACGGCAGCTGGGGAATTTAAATTCAGTTAATAAATAAATCTGGAATATAAAAAACCAGGATCAGTAATGGTGACCATGTAACTACCAGATTGTTGTAAAAACCCATCTGGTTCATTAATGTCCCTTAGGGAAGGAAATCTGCCGCCCTTACCCGGTCTGGCCTACATGTGACTCCAGACCCACAGTAATCTGGTTGATTCTTAACTGCCCCTCTGAAATGGCCTAGCAACCCACTCAGATAAGGGCAATTAGGGATGGGCAATAAATGCCGGGCTTGACAACGATGCCCACATCCTGTGCATGAATCAAGGAAAAACATAATGATTGATTATAACTTGCTTCTAGCTGTCTGTCCTCCAAGTCTAGAGCTTAGCACCAGCCAATCATTATCTCTTATATCTCAACTGCTAGCCAGTTACTATCTTGTGTAAACCTCGCTGTCTGTAACTCATTACCAGGCTCTGGTGACCTGTGCATAACAGACAACCAAACATCCAGTGCACTGTATCTGAGTTAGTGGCAGTGTTTGGCGCCCTGTGTGATTCACTGCCAGCCATCTGTTGTCCTACATATAATACACTACCAGTTCTCTCATGCCTGTGTAACTGTTTGACAGCTATCTAGTGACCTGTGTATAACTCACTGCCAGTTCTCTAACCAGTATCAGCTGTGGCTCAGTGGTTAGTACAGTCTAGGTGGGAGGGGCTAGGAATGAGCAGGTGCTGCTGAATACTGCAGGAGTTGGAGTGAGTTTGTAAAAAGTTGGTGGGTGGGCTTTAGGGTTGTTTTTCTTCAAATTTTAGGCCCTTTTTGGGGCCATAAACAGCAGTCCCAGAATGCTGGGCTACTCGGAGGACAGTGCTCCCAGGATGAATTTAATCAGGGGAGAAAATGTTGGGAGAAGGGAGAATAAAAGGCCCAAAGGTTTGGGCTGGGACCCCAGGAGGTTTGGAAAACAAAACACGGTGGAGGTTCCCTGCCAGGATAAGGAGATGCGAGCTTGGGATATTATCCAGGCAGTACATGAGGCCTGCGGTGAGGGAAGTTGCTTTGCTTGCCGACCAAAGCCGAATGTTGGGTTCGAAGTGACGGTCAATGGCCGAGAGGAGGTGGAAAGACTTTTACTGAGCCTGAAAGTTGCTGAGAAGTACTTGGATGTAACTCTGCTGAATTCTGAAGAGGTGGTAGTTTCTTAAACCTGCCGGTTTATGTTGAGGACGATGTGCTCATAAAAATGTTGGAATCGTGGGACACTAAACTACTCAGTAATAGACGAGATACTATCCTGGAATGCGGGTAGCCAATGGAACCCGTTATGTAAAGGTGTGGTTCACAGAGGGGCTGAAGTCATTACCCTACAGCATGATATTCGAGGCAATGGAAGGAGTGCAGTACTTCCGGGTTCTGCATGATAACCAGGTGAAGGTTTGCTATTACTGTCTTGGACATGACCATTTAGTAAGAAGCTGTCCAGACCTGTCCTGTTATAACTGTGGCAAGTCTGGACACATCGCTCGGAACTGCAAGGCAGAGAGCTGTGCGGTTTGTCGCAAAGGCCCCACCCGCTGTGAGTGTGAGGCAGGAGGAAGCTCCTTGAGCGACGAGGAGATGGGAGAAGGAGCAGGAGGTGAGTGGAGTGGCCAGAAGAGCGGAGCAGGCGGAGGACAACCGCCGAACGGAATGAGGAAAGAGCGCAAGAAGCGGCAGAAAATTGCGGAGCAGAAAACAGGATGGGGATGGTGGAAAACACACCAAGTATGGTGTAAAAGGACAAAGTCCGCAGAGGACATCATGGGTCAAGGACAGAGTTGAGCCATGATATGGCTTGCCTCTCTCTAAGCAATCAGGTATCCATGGGGTTCGGCGGCAGGAGCAGGAGCGGGGTAAGTGTACGTATTCCAAAGACATATAGGGAGTCGTACATCTCGGGGAGCAGGAGGGTGCAAGAGGCAGGAGCCTTAAAGGGCCGGCAGGATGGGAGAGGGAGATAAAGACGCCAAAAGGGAGCAAGGTGGGTGGAGACGCGCCATTGTCCCACAGAGAGAAGAAAAAACTGGGAGCAAGGGTCAGCGGTGGAGGTGAGGCCAAAGGGAGCGGCACTGTTGGAGAAACCAGGATAGCAGGAGGACTCTCTGAGGGAAATTCTGTATCTGACGGGGAGCAGGGACGGGAGCTTACACAGGAACTCGAGAGTGAGGAATCAGAGGGGCGATGGAGACGTGGAAGTGGGTGGGGTGGCATCATGTGGAAAGGGAAAGGTTAGTGAGGAGCAGAAGTAGAGAGAAGGGGCGGCTCCTTGTAACCTAATGTAAGGAAGAGGCTGAAATGGCAGGGAAGGTTCAATCAGGAGGTGAAAAAGCCGGAGGCTGCAGGAGAAAGCAACAGCTGCCCGAAAAGTTGCGAAGGAGCATGAGAGGAGGGAAGAGCCGGAGATTAAACGATGATGGGGATTATCAGGCACACTTCCTTTTATTAGGAGCCATGATTACATTGGTCTCAATTAATGTGAACGGACTGGTGGGTGGGGAGAAGAAATTGCAGCAGTTGTTGCAGTGTTTTAAAGGCACTGACCTGTTGTGTCTGCAAGAAACCTTTTGGGATGAGGATATCCTAGAAAGAGTCTGGAAGCTTTGGTTATGATCAATTTTTAATGTATAATAGATTAATATATGTTACTGGAGACAAATTTAACTTCAGGTTTTGTTAATATTTGTTGGAGGAATGGCTGTGCAGAGTGGCGGAAAGGATCTTGTACAATGGAATGACCACGATGTTAATGTTTTGAGCAGAAAAAAATCTAAGCTGACACTCCAGTGCAGTGCTGAGGGAGCGCTGCTCTGTCGGAGGTGCCATCTTTTGGATGAGCCGTTGCTCTCTCAAGTGGACATAAAAGCTCCTAAGGCACTATTTCGAAGACGAGCAGGGGAGTTATCCCCGGTGTTCTGGCCAATATTTATCCATCAGTCAACATAACGAAAAAACAGATTATCTGGTCATTATCACATTGCTGTTTGTGGGAGCTTGCTGTGCGCAAATTGGCTGCCGTGTTTCCCACATTACAACAGCGACTGCACTTCAAAAGTACTTAATTGGCCGTAAAGTGCTTTGGGCCGTCTGGTGGTCGTGAAAGGCGCTATATAACTCCAAGTCTCTCTTTTATTTAATGTCCTGTGTATAACTTGCTCCTAGCCATCTGTTCTCCAAGTCTACAGCTTAGCACCAGCCAACCATTATCTCTTGTATTGGAACTGCTAGCCAGCTACTGTCTTTTGTAAAACCCACTGCTGGCTGTCTTGATGTGAATTGAAGGTTGTTATGTCTTTAATACTCTTATGAATGACTCCACGAGGTCTAGTATTGTACTTGAGCTGTTGTGACCTTCGTCTCATTTATTGTAACTCCAGAGTGAGGCACAAGCATGGTGGGCAGACTTTTATACTGGGCCCTGCACACCTATGCAGGTGACCCTCAGGTCTCCCACCGCAGTGCCCTCTGGTGGCATACCTTATGTGACTATGCAGTTAGTATACATGGTCTACATACATGACAAAGGTAATAGTTTTGGGATAGCCGTGAGATAGTTTCCCCCAATGGCTCACTACCCA
Organism: Pristiophorus japonicus; assembly: GCF_044704955.1. Taxonomy (NCBI): domain Eukaryota; kingdom Metazoa; phylum Chordata; class Chondrichthyes; family Pristiophoridae; genus Pristiophorus; species Pristiophorus japonicus. The sequence goes on from NC_091994.1 coordinate 9,503,240, forward strand.
CTGTGGGATGGTTCCACAGAGATGAGGAAGATACCTGGTGTGGGCTGAGTGACACTTGGGACGTTGAAATTGAACTATGACCCTCAGGACCTTGGAGTGGCTGCTCCTGATCGCTATCAGAAAGTGTGTATGTGTGGCTATCGAGTAGGAACGGGATTGGATTTGACGGTGATGCCTTCTGTGGTTAAACAGTCTATGGAGAGAAGAGGGCAAAAAACAGCATAGCTATTGTGGATTTGATATATCATAAAATAACATAGAATCAGAGCACAGAAGGAGGCCATTCAGCCCATCGTGTTTGTGCCGGCTCTTTGGCAGAACTGTCCAATTATTTCCCAATAGCTCTGTAAATTTTTCTCCAAGTATTTTTCCAATTCTCTTTGAATGCTGCTATTGAATCTTCCAGGCAGTGCATTCCAGATCACAACAACTCGCTGCGTAAAACAATGTTTCCTCATGTCGCCTCTGGTTCTTTTGCCATTCACCTTTAAATCTGTGTCCTCTGGTTACCGACCTTCTGCCACTGGAAACAGCTTCACCTTATTTACTCTATCAAAAAGTGATGCATTTTGGAATAATGAGGAGAGGCAATGTAAACTAAATGGTACAATTTTAAAAGAGGTGCAGGAACAGAGAGACCTGGGGGTATATGTACACAAATCTTTAAAGGTGGCAAGACTAGTTGAGAAGGCTATTAAAAATGCATATGGAATCCTTGGCTTTATTAATAGAGGAATAGAATACAAAAAGCAGTTACGCTACCCATTATAAAACACTGGTTAGGCATCAGCTGGAGTATTGTGGCCAGTTCTGGGCACCACACTTTAGGACAGTTGTCAATATAAGAACATAAAATATGAAATAACAAAAGGCCATTTGGCACATCAAGCCAATTCTGTTTTTTCATAAACTCTACCCCATCCGTTTAATCTCCTGAGGGAAAGTTCTGTATAAATGTTCCCTGATTCCCCAAAGGTTGTTAAGCAAATTTATGAAATATTTTATCATCATAAGCAGTCCCTTGAAACGAGGATGACTTGCTTCCACGCCAAAAAGGGATGAGTTCACAGGTGTTTCAATGAAGGACCTAACATTCCAGATCCTGAACTACATCCTGAAGGGTGGAAGATGCCTGTGCGTGGATTTTTTTAACGTGGGGTGGCCGTTGCACACCAGACACCACACGGGTTTGACAGAGCTAGGTCTTGGTCCAGCGGCAAGGGTTACCCAAGACGACTGGAGACCTGCTCTGCTGCACGGACCCAGTGCGCGCACATATCGCAGTGTGGGCTGGGCCCGTGCTGCCCCTGGGCCCTCGCCTCTTGTGGCCCTGAACTCGCGCCTCTCCTGGACCCCGATCTCATCCCTCTACTGGACCCCGATCTCATCCCTCTACAATCTCTCGCCGCTCCTTCGCCCTGACCTCGCCGCTCCTGCTGTATCTGCCCACGTTCCAATCACTGACCTGGACCTTGATGATGTCCCTCTTCGCTGCCGTCGCCCTCCTGCACCAGCTCGCGCTGTACCTAGAAGTGGCACGCTGCCACACTGCCCATGGTCGGCGCTCATCGCTCCTTTTATGGCCCTGACCTGCCGCTGATGGTCTCTCGCATTTATCCCTCCTGTAAATCACCATTGTTCAATGCTGGCCTGTTGCCTCCCACAGCAAATGTTCTGCCTCCACAGGTGACATTCCCCCACCCCTCCCCCCATCTCCGCAACCAATGTCCTAGAAGCACAGACCTCTCAAACCTGGCTCAGAATGCTATACAGAGGATGTATATCCATTTATCTAGCCTTAACTATACTACACAGAACTTCCAACCTGAGGAAAATGTTATAAAGAAAGAACTTGCATTTATATAGTGCCTTTCATGACCTCAGGCTGTCCCAACAGCCTTACAGCCAATTAACTTCTTTTTGATTGTAGTCACTGATGTAATGTAAGGAAATGCGGCAGCCAATGTGCACAAAGTCCCACAAACAACAGTGAAATAAGTGACTAGATCATCCGTTTTAGGTGTTGGTTGAGTGATAGATGTTGGCCGGATAATTATCCTGCTCTTCATCGAATAATGTCATGGGATCTTTAACGCCCACCTGAGAGGGAAGCCAGGGCCTCAGCTTAACATCTCTCCCTCCGCGTTGCACTGGAGTGCCTGTCTAGATTATGTGCTCATATGTTTCTGGAGTGGGGCTTGAACCCACGACCTTCTGACTCAGAAATGAGACTGCTGCCAAAATAAACCAAGGCTGACACCTTGAAGGTGTGAGGTACAGTCAAATTATACAGGGTGGGGGTTGGGATGTGGCTCTTGGAACAGCTTTAGACTCCTGGAAGCTGCAGTGTTCTAAATGTCCTAAGGTGCAATGTGAGACATAGCTAAGATACTGGCATGCATGGAATTGTAAAAGTCTAGAGTGGGCAGGTCTGTAGAGCATTTTTGATTCCTCAAATTAATACAATCGGCATTGTTCGGAATTCTCTTGCACGACCTCTGTAAATGAGGTGTTGGATAGCTGGGAAAAGTACAACAGCCCCACCGACACCTGGGGAAACTCCGGGCTCAAGACTGCTCAAAGTGGAGGAAAAGCACCCGGGAAGGCGCCGAACACCTCGAGTCTCTTCGCCGGGAGCAAGCGGAAGTCAACGGTAGGAGGAGTGCACGGCAACCCAAGCACCCCACCCACTCCGTCCCTCCAACCACCATCTGCCCCACCTGTGACAGAGGCTGTAGGTCCCGCATTGGTCTCATCCGTCAGCTGAGAACTCATTTTTAGTGTGGAAGCAAGTCATCCTCGACTCCGGGGGACTGCCCAAGAAGAGGAGCTGGAGATAACTGTTTATGATCCTAAAAGAAGATTGGGACATATGAGGGGGAGGGAGGGTGTTGGATTAGTTGAAGTTTGCCAAATAATGCGCCAGGGATAACTATACCCTCCTGGAGTTTGCTTGATTGCCTTGGGGAGTCAGGGACAAAGTGCCCCGAGTTTATTTTTTTTCCTTGAAATTCGCCACAGGTTGCTTTTGCCTCTCCTAGGAGGTGGCATTACGGATGTTCGGGGAGTGGGGTGTGGGGCTGTACAAGGTTTCACCATCTATCGAACAGGCCTGCCAGTCTTTTCTCACCTCTTCTCATATATTTTTTAAACATGGAATGAAATTTCAGTGCGATGTGATTGTTTTATCATGCCAATCTTTCTCTTCCTCTAGGCTGTGCCTTCCTTACATACTGTGCAAGAGAATCTGCTATCAAGGCACAGAATGCATTACACGAGCAGAAGACACTGCCCGGGGTAAGTGTACCGCGTCGTTGAATAGATTTATATCACCTCTCATTTTAGTGATTTTTTTGCTGTTATTCTGCTTCTGCCGTTTAAACCGGATTCTGACACTTTTTTTGTAAATGGGCTTGTAGGTTAACAGACCGTAACCAGCTCCGCCACTTGTTTACAGCTGAATGTGGCTTGAATATGTATTTTCCTGGAGGCTCCGTTGTAATTAATGTAAAGTAGGCGTCCCTCAGGGATAATTTTAGTCTGGGTAACTGCAGGAGATTATGATTAAAGGGCTGTTTTCAGGCCAACTGCTTCTCCTCCTTAATGGCATCGCAACTTTTCAGTGCGACCAATTTGAGATCAGTGTAGCATTACATAGAATCATTGAAACTTACAGCACAGAAGGAGGCCATTCGGCTCCTCGTGCCCGTGCTGGCTCTTTAAAAGAGCAGTTGTGCTTGGTCCCACATCCCTGCTTTTTGTCCGTAACCCTTTAAGTTCCTCATCTTGGATCTGCGGCACAGAACTATAGGCATTGGTCTCACTTATATGGTTCGATTTCAAGTCCAGCCATTGGTCAGCGGATGGCTGGATCTGTCTCCCTATGTTCCTACGTTGCTATACAAAGCCCTGGTTGGACCACACCTGGAGCACTGAGAGCAGTTCTGGACACCGTGCCTTAGGAAGGATTATATTGGCCTTGGAGGGAGTGCAGCGTAAGTTTATTGGAATAATACCCAGACTCAAATTACGAGAAGAGACCACACAAATTAGGGCTGTATTTCCTGGAATTTACAAGGCTAAGGGGTGATTTGATTGAAGTTTTCAAGATATTAAGAGGGGCAGAGAGAGGAAAACTATTTCTGCTGGTTGGGGAGCCTAGGACTAGGGGACATGGTCTAAACATTAAAGCCAGACCTTTCAGGAGTGAAGTTAAGAAACACTTCTACACACAAAGGGTGGTAGATGTTTGGAACTCTCTTCCGCAAATGGCAATTGATTCTAGGTCAGTTGTTAATTATAAATCTGAGATTGATAGATTTTAACCAAAGGTATGAAGGGATATGGGCAAAGGCGGGTATATGGAGTTAGGTTGCAGATCAGCCATGATCCCATCAAATGGCGGAACAGGCTTGAGGGGCTGAATGGCCTCCTCCTGTTCCTATGCAGCCTCTCCACAATAAGCAAACCAATCTCAATTGTACCGTAAATGTAGACACTTGCCTTGCGCAACTAGTCATTGCGATCCAAAAATAATTGATTGCGTGTCACGGCTTGAGATGTTTGGATAAAGCGATAAGGCTGCAAGTGTATTTTTTTCCTTCTTCCCAAATGAGAAAAAAGAGTTTGAGAACCCATACTGGGAGACTGAGCTCACAATCTGGGCTGACGCTCCAGCGAGGTGCTGAGGGTGTGCTACACTGTCAGCATGCCATCCTTCGGATAAGACATTAAACCAAGGGACCATCTGCCTGTTCTGGTGGATTTTAAAGATAGATCCCATACAGGCAGTTCTCCTGCTGTCCTGCCCAATATTTCGTTTCTCGCCCAGCGCAGCCAAGGTGAACAGATTAATGGGTTGTGTGTTTCAGCGCTGTTTGTGGGATCTTGCTATGCTTAAAAGGGCTGCCGCGTGTTCATTTGCAAAGCTCTCCGTGACGATTCTGGGCCACGCGCCAATTTGCTGTATAAGCGCAAGTCTTTTTTTTAAAGCTTTACTTTGTACGGTGCTTTTATAACTGCTGTGTATCAAGTTTCCATTTTTTTCCCCAATAGATTTATCCACGTTAGATTCCTAGCAGAATTCGATTCTGTATCTGTGGCTTGGTAATTTGTGTACTGGGACACCGCACGGTGGAATAATGGGATATAAATACTTGCCAACTCCTTTCAACCCCTGTTCCTACCGTTTGTGACAGGCCCGAGAAAAGAGACTACCGCTGAAACCACATAATCTACAGTGCAAACGGGGCTTGGACAAACGAATGCCTGCGTGAAAAGTGGATGGTTTCAGCTGCCTGGGCCCTAACCTCTGAAATTCCCTCCCTAACCCTCTCGACCTCTCCTCCTTCAAGCCGCTCCTTAAAACCCACCTCTTTGAGCAAGCTTTTGGCCACCTGTCCTAATAGCACATTTTTTTTTTAATTCGTTCTCGGGTTGCGGGCGTCGCTGGCAATGTCGACATTTATTGCCGATCCCTAATTGCCCTCGAGAAGGAGGTGGTGAGCCGCCTTATACAAGTGGCTTGCTCGGCTATTTCAGGGCAGTTAAGAGTCAACCACTGTGGGTCTGGAGTCACGTGTAGGCCAGACCAGGTAAGGACGGCAGATTTCCTTCCCTAAAAAGACATTAATGAACCAGATGGGTTTGACAATCTGGTGGTTTCATGGTCACCATTACTAGTACTAGCTTTTTATTCCAGATTTATTTATTAACTGAATTTAAATTCCCCAGCTGCCGTGGTGGGATTTGAACATGTCCAGGCGTCTGGATTACTAGTCCAGTGATATAACCACTATGCTCCCACACCCAATATGTGGCACGGTGTCCAATTTTATCTGAAAACACTTTCTGCGAAGTGCCTCGCGACGTTAAAGGTGCTACTTAAATGCAACTTGATGGTGGTTGACAACTATGGATATAAGTTTTCTTTGTGATTCCAACCCCCCACCAATGGACATCCCTGATCTGATTCAAGAGGAATGGAAGGAATCAATTATTTTGCTGCAATGGTAAAAGCTGTGTTTACAGTCTGTTAATAAAATAATAGTTGGATTTTTTTCACTCTAGTGCTTGGTAAGTGTTTCTCCAAAGAGAAAAAAAGATGACTTGTAAAGTGCTGTGATTTCTCTCCTGTCTCCATTGCTAATGCTGTAATGCTACCAAACCCTTCGGCCGTTGCTCAGAAGGTTGTGGGTTGAGGTCCCACTCCCGAGACCAGAGCACAAAATCCAGGCGGACACTCCAGTGCAGTGCTAAGGGAGTGCTGCACTGTCAGAGGTGCCGTCTTTCGGATCAGACGTTAAACCGAGGCCCCCTCTTAGGTGGATGTAAAAGTTCCCATGACACTATTTTGAAGAAGAGCAGGGGGCTATCCCTGGTGTCCTGGGCCATTATTTATCCCTCAACCAACATCTAAAAACAGATTATCTGGTCATTATCACGTTGCTGTTTGTGGGAGCTTGCTGTACGCAAACTGGCTGCCGCGTTTCCTACATTACAACAGTGCCTGCGCTCCAAATGTACTTCATTGGCTCTAAAGCACTTTGGGACATCCCGAAGTCTTCTTCATCTTTTTTCAGCATTCAAGTGGCAGCAGCTCTGCCTAAAAGATTCCCCAGCATGGTGATGAACACCAATTTAAAGTTTTCAAATTGCTCTGTCACGCATCGACAAGGTCGTTAACACGCTGCCCTCCCCCTGCTGTCAATTTATCGAAGTCTCCCCAATGGCTTAGCAAACTTATCTAATCAGGTGCTGATCCATACAGAACAGGAGGTCCTAGGCTTCATCTACTGTCTGTGTTCTATTAGCTGCTGTCAACCAGGCTGGTAGTTGGGGTTATGCAATTGACCAAAGCATGTTAAGGAAAGTTGGCCAGGGTTCTCACTCCAGATCACTGTGGAAGGTAACATAGGATTACATAGGACATACAACACAGAATCAAGGGTACAGTAGCATAGTGGTTATGTTACTGGACTAGTAATCCAGAAGTTTGGATGAATGATCCAGAGACATGAGTTCAAAACCCCCCACGGCAGCTGGGGAATTTAAATTCAGTTAATAAATAAATCTGGAATAAAAAGCTAGTATCAGTAATGGTGGCCATGTAACCATTGGATTGTTGTAAAAACCCATCTGGTTCACTAATGCCCTTTAGGGAAGAAAATCTGCTGTCCGTCCTTACCTGGTCTGGCCTACATGTGACTCCAGGCCCACAGCCCTCTGAAATGCTCCAGCAAGGCACTCACTTAAGGGTAATTAGTGATGGGCAATAAATGTTGGCCTTACCAGTGATGCCCACATCCTGTGAATGAATTTAAAACAATTGGCCCGACACTCAAGCCTTGTCCTGCCTTTCCTCATCTAATTCTATCAGCATAACTCTCTATTCCCTGCTCCCTCATAAGCTTGTCCATCCTCCCCTTAAATGCATCTATGCTATTTGCTCCAACCATTCCCTGTGGTAGTGGGTTCCACATTCTCACCACTCTCTGGGTAAAGAAGTTCCTTCTGAATTCCCTATTGGATTTCTTGGTGACTATCTTATATTGATGTCCTCTAGTTTTGCTCTTCCCCACAAGTGGAAACATTCCCCCTGTATCCACTCCATCAAAACCTTTCATAATTTCCGAGACCTCTATTAGGTCTTCCCTCACCTTCTCTTAACAAGAGACAAGAGACACAGCCTGTTCATCCTTTCCTGATAGATGTAACATCGCATGTCCTTTAGGGAAGGTAATCTGCCGTCTGTCCTTACCTGGTCTGGCCTACATGTGACTCCAGACTCACAGCCCTCTGAAATGGACTAGCAAGGCACTCGCTTAAGGGTAATTATGGATGGGCAATAAATCTTCTCTGCAGTGCCTCTATATCATTTTTATAATATGGCGACCAGGACTGTACGCAGTACTCCAAGTGTGGTCTCATCGTAGGCAGTCCCTCGAAACGAGGATGACTTGCTTCCACACCGAAAAGGGATGAGTTCACAGGTGTTTCAATGAAGGATCTAATATTCCAGATCCCGAACTACATCCTGAAGGGTGGAAGATGCCTGTGCGTGGATTTTTTTAACGTGTGGTGACCGTTGCACACCAGCCACCACACGGGGTTGACAGAGCTAGGTCTTGATCCAGTGGCAAGGATTAACCAAGACGACTGGAGACCAGCTCTGCTACACGGACCTAGTGCGCACACATATCGCAGTGTGGGCTGGGCCCGTGCTGCCCCTGGGCCCTCGCCTGTTCTGGGCCCCGAACTCACGCCTCTCCTGGGCCCCGATCACATCCCTCTGCGGTTCGACACAGGCTTAGCATAACTTCCCTACTTTTCAATTCTATCCCTCTAGAAATAAACCCAAATGTAATTTGAAAACTTTAAATTGGTGTTAATCCCTCATCATAGGCGGTCCCTCCAAACGAGGATGACGAGGTGTTAATCACCATGTTGATGATGATGGGGAAGTTTTTAGCACTTGAATGCTGAAAAAAGAAATGAAAGCCCTCAGGCTATCCCAAAGTGCTTTACAGCTAATGAAGTGTATGTGTGTGTTTAGACATTATGCAAAGACTGGATTAACAGTGTTATACTCACTGTGGTCAGATAGCTTGCTGATACTTAATACTGAGACTCACTCATGAAAAGGGGCCAATAGGGTGAGATATGGGAGAGATCTACTCCGGGCATAACTCAAGAACTTCAGGGGAGGGGAAAGGGAGTAAATAGATAACTGTGTAAAAGTTAATTCCTGAGATGAAAGGGTTGTCTTATGAGGAAAGGTTGAGCAGGTTGGGCCTATAGTCATTGGAGTTTAGAAGAATGAGAGATGATCTTATTGAAACATATAAGATTCCGAGGGGGCTTGACTGGGTAGATGCAGAGAGGATGTTTCCCCTTGTGGCGGAATCTAGAACTAGGAGGCATAGTTTCAGAATAAGGGGTCGCCCATTTAAGACAGAAAGGAGGAGGAATTTCTTCTTTCAGAGGGTTGTGAATCTTTGGAATTCTCTATGGATCAGCCATGATCTTATTGAATGGTGGAGTAGGCTCGAGGATTCAAATGGCTTACTCCTGCTCCTATCTCTTATGTTCTTATGTTCTTAAATGAAGGCTGTGTATACATAACATCCAGGCCTTGGTTGAACCTGCTATTGTGGGACCACACCTGGAGTATTGTGTACAGTTTTGGTCTTCTTACCTAAGGAAGGATATACTTACCATAGAGGGAGTGCAACGAAGGTTCTCCAGGCTGATTCCTGGGATGGGGGATTGTCCTATGAGGAGATATTGAGTAGACTAGGCCTATATTCCCTAGCGTTTAGAAGAATGAGAAGTAATCTCATAGAAACATGCAAAATTCTTACAGGCCTTGACAGGGTAGTTGCAGGGAGGATGTTTCCGCTGACTGGTGAGTCTAGAACCAGGGGTCAAAGTCTCAGAATAAGGGGTTGGCCATTTAGGACTGAGATGAGGAGAAATGTCTTCACTCAGAGGGTGGTGAATCTTTGGAATTCTATACCCCAGAGGGCTGTGGAGGCTCAGTCGCTGAGTATATTCAAGACCGAAATTGATACATTTTTGGATATTAAGGGAATCAAGACCGATGGGGATAGTGCAGGAAGGTGGAATAGGCTGTTGAGGCCTGAGGCCCAATTCTGAACTAGCCTTGGGTACTGGCTTCTGGTGTGCACGCTCCGAGCACACTGCATATTTCGGGTCCGAAAGCGAGCCTGTACCAATTTCTAGCTCAGACTTACTTCGGTGTGTCTGTCTCACTGAAATGAGGTCATGGAATGTTGTGTGGAAGTGATGGTCCCTGAGCTGCTGGGGCCATGGAACTATCATAACCAGGAAAGTAAGTGAGCAAGGATTATCAATGTAGGGTTGATAGGGATGTTGGAGTTTTTCGATTAGATTTTGGAGGTGAGAGGAGAGATACTGTGGAGAACCTGTACTCGGGATGAATTGGGCTGGGTCGTGTACAACATTGCATGTGGTCCATGGAAGGAGCAAGCTTGAGAGGCCGAGTGGCCTTTCTTCATTTTATGCTTTCTCCTGTTCTTTAGTTATTTGCGACTTGACCGCGTGTTAAATGGAGAAGACGTCAAATGCTGGAAACTGAAATAAAACCAAAAAATGTTCGGGTAGTGATCAGAAGTCGGAACCTTAGCCCATCCCTTCTCCTTACAGAGGCCGACAGGCATGGCATGTCCTTCCAGTATTTTAAATCACTTGCTACGAGGCAAGATTGACAATGCAATATTTTTTAATTTCCCTCTTCTGCCTTCTTCCTGCCCCCCCCCCCCCCCCCCCCCCTTATCCCAGGCAGCGAGCTGACATAATCTTGGTCCTGGGCAGTCCTGAGACTCGAACCAGCGATCCCACCTCCCACATCTAAAACAAAGCCAGCGATCCCACCTCCGAAGCAAGGGTTCTCACCGCCCAAGCTCTGCCTCCTAGGGGGTCGAAATTTGGTATCGCACCCCCATTCCCCCCCCCCCCCGCCCCCGAGGCGAGGTGGGACATCCTGCACCTGGCGCGGAAGTCCTAACCCGGCCACGAAATTGGGGTTACCGCCCCCCCCGAGCTTGTCCTCCACCACGCCATAACATCATCGGCGGCACAGCGGCCTGGGGCGCTGCCGGTCTTGCGCCTCCGCTAACTCCTGTGCAATTTCACGGGAGCCGGTAGCGCTCCCCCCCACCCCCGCCGCCGGTGAGAAATCGTTTGCCCCCCCAGGGACGCTAACAGGAGTCGCAAACGATGCGAATTTCTCCTCGCTGATGTTTAGCTTCTACGACGTGCACCATTTTGAAGCCAGGTTCTCGGTCTAAGAGTGGCGATGGTCTTTAGATTAAACTCCTTTCTTCCATTATGGAGGATCATCTGCGAAAGCACTTCTGTAGGTGTCTGAAGGGACTCTTAAAATGCCCTTTAATTATTTCTTATCAGTATTCTAGGACACTGCCAGATATAAAATCAGCCCCGGAGGCCATGAAACGCCCTTAGTAGCTTTGCTTTTGGAAATCTAAGTCTTGCCATCATTTTGAACATTTGAGAAAAAAAAAGAGGATGAGAATGTTAAAATCCAGGCAACATTCAAGTTGTTGAGATATTTCAGGCGTGGGAGACCCGTCTTCCTCCAGTCACCACTGCGACCAAAAACGTCGGTCTGAGGATAAAATGGTAAAACTGCTGCACACACACACACACACACACAACTATTTTTGTTCACACGAGGAAAATATACCTCGTCCAGCGTTCCCCCACTGCGGACACAATCGATGCGTGCAAGACCCAAGGAAAGCCCCGTCGCTTGTGCGGTGAAGTGAGCCTTAGGTCAGTGGGGAAGCTGCCAAACTCCCGACTGTGAGCAGAACGTCCCGTCCACTCGAATTGGGCTCCCCTCCTGGACCAGCCCTCGCTTTGTCAGGCCAGCCACCTTCACCAGGCAGCCTTTTATTCAATTTGTCGATAAACAAAACAAAGGGGCAATGCGATGTTTCGTGATGTTAAAAAAAAAACCTCAATTGTCTTCATGCGTTTTCATGAAGACAACGCTCCCTTTTGTAGGCAGTTAAATCTTGAAAACCAAAGGCTTTGCTGCTTTTTTCAAGAAAGAAATAGATTTTGCAGGAGGATTCTGATTGAATTGGCATTTGCAAAGATTAGAGCTCAAGACAGTTGATTGGTGATCTCAGTAATGCAGCGTGTTTAATCAGAGGTCGAGCAGCTGAATTTCAACGCCAGCAGAAGACTCTTGATGGAAAATATATTTTACAGGGAGAATGATTAAACGTCTAAAATGAGTGGCTTTCTTTTGGGGCAAAATTGAACAGTGGACTGGCCTTGTTTAAAGTGCAGGGGATTTAAAAAAAAAAAACAGGATTGTCGTTATCACTGGGATTCTGCAGGAGGGAATGCCGAAGGGGAGAGGGGAGAGGAGTGGGGGAGGGCTTTGGCTCTTTGCCGTACTGCCAGGATCAGGTACGCTTGTTTAGCTGGGGCCCGCTGTGCTCAAACAGCTGCCACTAGGCTATGTGGGCATGACTGAGCCTCCAGGCTGTTGACAGATTGTGTTGCCCATGAGTCATACTCACGTGGATGACTTACTCCTCACAGATAAACAAGCACAGGAACCTTTACGTCCCGCTATCTCGGTGGAATTCGGAGCTGATTTCCTCTTTAAAGTCAGTCCTATTTTGGGACAAGCGTGTCGCAGCACCATTCCCCTTTAAGGAACCAAACAGCTGGAAGTACAGGGATTTAGCTTTAATGACATTAGGTTTTTCTCTGTAAATTATTTTTTTGTTGTTGTTGGACAAGCAGCGAGTGTTGACACCATTAAATGGGTCCGAGGAGTTACTGAGCCCAGCAGCATAAGAGAGCTCAATAATCATTAGTGATACTCTCATTAAACCCAACTAAATGATGTTCTTATGTTATATTGTTTATAAGGTTCTCAATAAGGGAGTGATAAATGAAAAACAACTAGATTTATTGCAGCTGGAAAGACCATTACTTACACCTAATGCTTACAACTTCCTTCTTGTCGACTGACCGAATATAGTGCAGATCTAAACAGGTCTAACATTTCCTAATTACATTGTTGATGCAGTACTTATAGAATCATAGCTCTATGTATATGCTTACAATCTCTATCTAGTAGACTGATTGACTTCAGTATGGATCTAACCAGTTGCCTACTAACAGCACTGAGGCAGCACATATTGGTGTTCATAGAATCGTACAAATTACAGCACAGAAGACCATTCAGCCCATCACCCCTGTGCCATGCTAATTGTTCTACTTCAATCCCATTTCGCTGCCCTTTTCCTATAAGGTGAACACTTCTAAATTCTCAAACAGATGCATGATTATAAATCATAGGCTGGAAATTCGGTCACGCCTCTGTCGCGGCGTTGTCCCAGGCAGAGCGGTAAATGTTGCGCCAGGAAATGGTTGCGTCTATCCCCAGCTGGGCCCTGAATGTGGGGAAGGTGGGGCACTAAGGGAGGGGTTCCACGCCTCATTTAGGGCGCTAGGCTGGCTGAGCAAGTGAAAATCCCGAGCTCAACAGACGGCCTCGGAGCACCATAAGAGAGGCCTCGGGGCGGGAAAACCCTGAAACAAAGCCACCAAAAACATTCCCAATACATAACTCGCGCCACCACAACATAAACCATAAAAAAAACCAAAAATCACTTACCTGAGGTTTGACATTACTTACCTCACTGTGGCCACGACAGCTCGGAGCGCCAGCTTCCACAGGCGGTCCTAGTTACGGGTCAGGCGATAGCCAAAAATCCAGCCGGTATCCCAACCAGGGCCAATGCACACCGGCTTGCCTATTCCGGGCGGTAATGCTCCGCACCCCCTCGAAACCGGCCCCGAATGTTCCAGCGGGGCACAGGAAGCTTGCCGCCTGCCTGGAAGTGCTTACTGCCGCCATTGCCGCCCCATCCGGGGCACAAATAGGGATAACAGAAGACCGAAAATGCAGCCCCATGTGTTTACATTCTGTTGTAACATATCTCAGCCACTTCATAGAATCACAGCATGATACAGCATAGAAGGAGGCCATTCGGCCCACTGTGTCTGTACTGGCTCTTTGGTAGTGCTATCCAATTAATGGCACTTCCCAACTCTTTAAGAACATAAGATAAGAAATAGGAGCAGGAGCAGGCTCGAGCATGACTGATCTAATCTTGGCCTCAAACTCCACTTTCCTGCCTGTTCTCCATAACCCTTGACTCCCCTATAGTTCAAGAATCTGTCTATCTCAGCCTTGAATATATTTAATGACAGCCTCCACTGCTCTCTGGGGCAGAGAATTCCAAAGATTCACCACCCTCTGAGAGAAGAAATTCCTCCTCATCTCCGTCTTAAATGGGCGACCCCTTATTCTGAAACTATGCCCCCTTTCCTCACAGCCCTGTAAATGTTTCCCTTCAAATATTTATCCAATTCTCTTTTAAAAGTTACTTTTGAATCTGGTTCCACCGCCCTTTCAGGCAGTGGATTCCAGATCACAACAACTCGCTGTGTAAAAAAAAATGTTTCCTCATGTCACCTCTGGTTCTTCTACCAACCACCTTAAATCCGTATCCCCTGGTTACCAACCCTTCTGCCATTGAAAACTGTTTCTCCTTATTTACTCTAGAAAAACTGTTCATGATTTTGAACACCTTCTCGTAAATCTCTTCTACACCCTCTTGACACCCTTCCTAAAGTGCAGTGCCCAAAATTGAATACAATGCTCCAATGTTTTATAAAGGTTCAGCAAAACATCCTTTCTTTTGTACTCTATTCCTCTATTTATAAAGCCAATATGCTTTCTTAATAACCTTCTCAACTTGACCTGCTGCTTCAAAGATTTGAGTGCACAGGTCCCCTCTCTTCCTGCACACCCGTTAAAAATGTACCATTTAGTTCGTAATGCCTCAGCCCATTTTTCCGACCAAAATGTATCACTTCACACTTCTCTGCGTTAAATTTAATCTGCCCATTTCACCAGTCTGTCTCTGTCCTTCTGAAGTCTGTTACTTAATTGATGATGTCATCAGCATTCACTATTCAAACAAAAATAATTGCAATCCTCAAAAAAAATCTAAATGGTATTACTCGATAAGAGTTTGTTACAAGCTTGACACTGATGAACATACAAAAGAACATAAGAATTAGAAACAGGCGTAGGCCATCTAGCCCCTCGAGCCTGCTCCGCCATTCAAAAAGATCATGGCTGATCTGGCCGTGGACTCAGCTCCACTTACCCGCCCGCTCCCCGTAACCCTTATTACTCTTATTGGTTAAAAATCTATATATCTGTGATTTGACTACATTCAATGAGCTAGCCTCAACTGCTTCCTTGGCCAGAGAATTCCACAGATTCACAACTCTCTGGGAGAAGAAATTCCTTCTCAACTCAGTTTTAAATTGGCTCCCCCGTATTTTGATGCTGTGCCCCCTAGTTCTAGTCTCCGCCTTAAATATATTCAATGACCCAGCCTCCACAGCTCTCTGGCAGAGAATTCCATAGGAACAGGAGTAGGCCATCTAACTCCTCGTGGAAACAACCTCTCTGCCTCGATTTTGTCTATACCTTTCATTATTTTGAATGCTTCTATAAGATCACCCCTCATCCTTCTGAACTCCAACGAGTAAAGACCCAGTCTACTCAATCTATCATCATAAGGTAACCCCCTCATCTCCGGAATCAGCCTAGTGAATTGTCTCTGTACCCCCTCCAAGGCTAATATATCCTTCCTTCAGTAAGGTGTCCAAAACTGCACGCAGAACTCCAGGTGCAGCCTCACCAATACCCTATACAGTTGCAGCAGGACCTCCCTGCTTTTGTACTCCATCCCTCTCGCAATGAAGGTCAACATTCCATTCGCCTTCCTGATTACCTGTTGCACCTGCAAACTAACTATTTGGGATTCTAAAAGAGTTTCATTGATCAAAGTTATTGCCTAACATTGGAGACCTGTAATAATAGTGTTACTGCACCACAATGAACACCCACATAACAATATTACAATTCAATTATTTTTCCTTCTCCTTTCCCAGGATGTTTTCTCTTCTCCCCTCCTCACTTCCAAAGGCTTTCCTCAGATGCTATCCCACGAAAGCCCTCCGGCACCTTAAAGAAAGAAAAGACTTGCATTTATATAGCGCCTTTCACAACCACCGGACGTCTCAAAGCACTTTATAGCCAAGGAAGTACTTTTGGAGTGAAGCCACTGTTGGGGAAACTAAAACTAGGGGGCATAGTCTGAGAATAAGGGGTCACCCGTTTAAAACTGAGATGAGGAGGAATTTCTTCTCTCAGAGGGTTGTAAATCTATGGAATTCTCTGCCAGAGAGCTGTGGAGGCTGGGTCATTGAATATATTTAAGGCGGAGATAGACAGATGTTTGAGCAATAAGGGAGTAAAAGATTATGGGGAGCGGGCGGGGAAGTGGAGCTGAGTCCATGATCAGATCAGCCATGATCTTATTGAATGGCAGAGCAGGCTCGAGGGGCTGTATGGACTATTTCTTATGTTCTTATGTTATGTGGGAAAAGCAGCAGCCATTTGCACACAGCAAGCTCCCACAAAAAGCAATGTGATAATGACCAGATAATCTGTTTTTGTTATGTTGATTGAGGGATAAATATTGGCCCCAAGACACCAGGGCTAACTCCCCTGCTCTTCTTCGAAATAGTGCCATGGGATCTTTTTCCTCATACCTGACAGAGGTTAACATCTCATCCGAAAGACAGCACAGCACTCTCTGAGTGTTAGCCTAGATTTATGTGCTTGAGTCCCTGGCGTGGGATTTGAACCCACAACCTTCTGACTCAGAGGTGAGGGTGCTGTCCACTGAGCCACACTGATGCCTTGGCCATGTGTTGACTGTAATGTAAACGAATATCAGGCGCTGTGTATATTGAGCAACCGATCCGATACCGCCTGTTCTGCGCCATAGCCCGAGATGAGTTTCGAGGCCTCCAGGTCAGAAGGCAATTTAACCACAGAGGGCATCACAACTGAGTCTGAACCTCTCTTACATGATGCCTTTCATTGATTTTTTTTTTGGAGATGGTTTAAGATTGGAAAAGAAGCAGAATATAAGAAGTGCTCAATATAGGAGGCTCCTCCCCTTTCGTTGAGCAGCTTATTAGTGGGCTCCTTTTGTCCCTGCTCACCACAGCTGAATGCTGCAATCCTTTCTCTTGTTGCTCCAACGACTCAATCATCTTTAAGTATTGGCTTGGCCCAGTTGGTAGCACTCTTGCCTTGGGAACCATAAGGCTGTGTCTTTAAGTCACAGGACATGAGTGCATAATCCAGGCTGATCAGTCAGTGCAGTACTGAGGGAGTGCTGCATTGTTGGAGATGCCATCTTTTGGATTAAACGTTAAAGCGAGGCTCCGTATGCCTGTTCCGGTGGATGCCGAGGATCCCATGACACTCTTGAAAGAGCAGAAAGTTCTCCCAGTACCCTGGCCACCATGCTTTCCTCAACTAACAACGTGCTTGCTATTGAGGGAGTGCAGCGAAGGTTCATCAGACTAATTCCCGGGATGGCAGGACATGACATATGAAGAAAGACTGGATCGGCTAGGCTTATATTCACTGGAATTTCGAACAATGAGAGGGGATCTCATAGACACATAAAAAATTATGACGGGACTGGACAGGTTAGATGCAGGAAGAATGTTCCCGATGTTGGGCAAGTCCAGAACTAGGGGTCACAGTCTAAGGAAAAGGGGTAAGCCACATAGGACCGAGATGAGGAGAAACTTTTTCACCCAGAGAGTGGTGAACCTGTGGAATTATCTACCACAGAAAGTTGTTGAGTCCAGTTCGTTGGATATATTCAAGAGGGAGTTAGATGTGGCCCTTACGGCTAAAGGGATCAGGAGGTATGGAGAGAAGGCAGGAGTGGGGTACTAAAGTTGCATGATCAGCCATGATCATATTGAATGGCGATGCAGGCTCGAAGGGCCAAATGGCCTGCTCCTGCACCTATTTTCTATGTTTCTATGTTCACCTATCACCCCTCTGTTTGTTGATCTTCATTGGCTCCCGGTCCGGCAACACCTCAATTTTAAGATTTTCATCCTTGATTTCAAATTCTTCCATGGCCTCGCCCCTCCCTACCTCCTGTAAGCACCTATAAAAAAAGAAAGACTTGGATTTATATAGTGTCTTTCACGACCACTGGACATCTCAAAGCGCTTTACAGCCAATGAAGGCCCTACCACCCTCCGAGATCTCTGCACTCCTCCAATTCTGGTCTCTGACGCACCCCGATTTTATTTGCTCGACCATTGGCAGCAGCGCCTCCAGCTGCCTGGTCTCTAAATCCTGGAATTCCCTTTTTAAACCTCTCCGCCTCTCTACCTCGCTCTCCTTTAAGATGCTCCTTAAAACCTACCTCTTTGACCAACCTGTCCTTATGGCCTAGAAATTCCGGTCGGCTGCGTCCCGCGGGCGATCGACTGAAAACGTTAAAAAAAGATGCGCACTTACCTGTTCCTGCTGCACCCACGCGAGTTCTCGGTCCTGAGGCCTTCACTCACTGCGCATCGGAGCACGTGCATGTCGGGACGTTCATACGTTGGAGCTGCAGTCACATGGCTCTGGGCAGCCAATCAAGGTACAGTATTTTCTCATTCATAATAATGGCAACTCAAAGTTGGAGTTCCCGTTATTATGAATGAGAAACAGCCCCCAAACACACAAAACATAAAAAATCGAAAAAATACACCACATATTTAACATTAATTTAAATTGAAGTTATTTATGTCTTATAAAAAATATATATATTTTTCCGATTTAAAAAAAAAGTTTTTTAAATTATAGTTTAAAATAAACTTACCTTAGTGGCCAGGGTTTTTAACAATAAAATGTATTTTATACATGTATTTTATACATTTTATTTTATAATGTATTCGTGTGTTTTAAAACTCTTACGCCTGTAACAGTAGGCTATGTGCCTGCTTTTATCAGGCGCAAGAGTTTTCAGGACATTCTCATGGGCAAGATATGGGTAAATCCTGCAATCTTGCTCATGAGAATGTCCTGGCTGCCAAGCTGCTGCAGCTTGACAGATCGGAAAAGCCATTTTTCACCACATGTGCATTGTGCACTGAAAACCGGCTTTTGCGACACCTTCCCGGGTCCGTACATACTGCGTACACACTCTGTACGGACCTGCGGAGGCCGGGATTTCAGGCCAATATCTCCTTATGTGACTTGGTGTCAAATTTTGTTTGATAACGCTCCTGTGAAATGCCATGGGACGTTTTACTACTTTAAAGGCGCTATATAAATGCAAATTATTGTTGTTAACTGTTCAATCATTTTATCGCTGTTTGTCGGACCTTGCTGCGTGCCAAAATGGCTGCCACGTTCACTTTCATCACAACCGCACATCAAAGCAATTCATTACATGTGAAGCACTTTGAAATGTCCTGAAATAAGTGTTAAGGCAATATAAATGGCCTTTCCCTCCCTGGTCCCAATGCTATTGTACGCTGCTGTTGCCAATGAAACCTCGATTATTTAACCAGCTCCATGATCTGCCAGAGGGTCCCCTTCGTTATGGGGGATAATAAAGGTTGCACTCTATAACCAGGTCTGCTGATCCAGCTTCATCCTAAGCCCAACAACTGCGTTCTCCAAGGAAAAGAAACAGAGAGAAAAAAACAATTACAGGAGTGATTTCGTTCAGCATCTTTTGTTAACTTTGTAACAAGGTATTGTTCTTTAAACAATGAGTGCTAGCGATAGCAGTGGGAGAAATGAGCCTGGGAGAGTTACGATGGTCGACTGTTTAACCGGGATGATTTAATAGATTAATATACATGATGCAATTGCTGAGGCTCAGGGGGTTAATGACCATCTTTTCTCATAATTCATTTTCCTCAATGTGCTGGACTTAGCAACTCCTGCATAAGGCCCTGGGGGCGCCATCTTCACTCACTATTTAAATAAGGATATTTCCGTCAAAAAATTCAATAGATAGAAATAAATGGAGAGGTTGCTAGAGTTCATTCAGATTCTTAGTAGTCCTTTTAAAAAAAAAAAATAAAGCAGTGCTGTGGATTACATAGGATTACATAGAATATACGGCACAGAAACAGGCTGTTCAGCCCAATCAGTCCATACTGGCGTTTATGCGCCACTCGAGCCTCCTCCCGTTCTTCCTCGTCTAACTCTCAGAATCACCCTCTATTCCCTTCTCTCCCATATGCTTATCTAGCTTGGGACAATGAGATTTGTTAACACATCCCATTGAGGCAACTGGATATAATGTTGAAATAATTCCAGGCAGGAGCCCAGCAGGTGCTGATTCCAGGGAAGCCCATATCGAGGAGGGGGTTGTTATGTATGTAACTGTGATACTTGCCACCAGAGGGCGCGATTGTTGGCGTCCTAATGGTTACCTACACACACCTCCAGATTTTTGTTTCAATCCAAGCAATGAAAATCCCCTCTCTTTGCTGGCTGTTAGGATCCGAAGTGAAGTGTTCCTGGGATGTGTGTGTCGCTGGCAAATCCAGCGTTTATTGCCCATCCCCAATTGCCCTTTAGAAGGTGGTGGTGGTGAACCGCCTTCTTGAACCGCTGCAGTCTGTGTGGTGAAGGTGCTCCCACAGTGCTGTTAGGGAGGGAGTTCCAGGATTTTGACCCAGCGACAATGAAGGAACGGCCGATATATTTCCAAGTCAGGATGGTGTGAGATTTGGACGGGAACTTGCAGGTGATGGTGTTCTCATGCGCCTGCTGCCCTTGTCCTTCTAGGTGGTAGAGGTGCTGTCGAAGGAGCCTTGGCGAGTTGCTGCAGTGCTTCTTGTAGATGGTACACACTGCAGCCACGGTGTGCCGGTGATGGAAGGAGTGAATGTTTAAGGTGGTGGATGGGGTGCCAATCAAGCGGGTTGCTTGTATTTCCACAGTGCACTTCAGTAACTTGGACCTAAATGGTGTGCGGAAGGGATGCTCTTCTGAGACAGGATAAGACACACTGTCAGGGCACTGTACAGGGAGTTTTATTTTTCATCTGACAGTGTGTAGCTGAGCAGGCTGGGAGTGGTTAATCCTGACATTGCATAACTTAAGTAGAAACAAAGACTGTTGCCAACTCTGCGATGACTAGAGAAGCTGGGATTGTTGTCCTTAGAGCAGAGAAGTTTAAGGGGAGATTTGATAGCGATGTTTAAAATTATTATTGGTTTTGATAGAGTAAATAAGGAGAAACCTTTTCCAGTGGTAGAAGAGTCAATATAAAATTCTGACTGGATTGGACAGGTTAGATACAGGAAGAATGTTCCTGATGTTGGGGAAGTCCAGAAGCAGGGGTCACAGTCTAAGGACCAAGATGAGGAGAAACCTCTTCACTCAGAGAATTGTGAACCTGTGGAATTCTCTACCACAGAAAGTTGTTGAGGCCAGTTCGTTAGATATATTCAAAAGGGAGTTAGATGTGGCCCTTACAGCTAAAGGGATCAAGGGGTATGGAGAGAAGGCAGGAATGGGGTACTGAAGTTGCATGATCAGCCATGATCATATTGAATGGTGGTGCAGGCTCGAAGGGCCGACTGGCCTGCTCCTGCACCTATTTTCTATGTTTCTATGTTTCCCTAACAAGAGGACACAGATTTAAGGTAATTTGGAAAAGAACCAGGAGCGAGCTGCGGGGAGCTTTTTTTACGCAGCGGGCTGTTGATATCTGGAATGCATGACTTGAAATGGTGGTGGAAGCAGATTCTATAATAACTTTGAAAAAGGAATTGGATAAATAGTTGAAGAGGAAATATTTGAAGTATTTGCAGGGCTATGGGGAAAAGGCAGGCGGTGGGACTAATTGGATCGCTCTTTCAAAGAACCAGCACAACCACGATGGGCTGAATGGCCTCTTTCTGTGCTGTACCATTCTATGATTCTATGTTCTGATGAGCATTAAGACCAACGAGTAAGAAATGGCTTGAGAAAAAATTCTGGTGCTTTGTATGCCTGGTGCCAATACAGGACTCAACAATGAAAGTTAAGGTGATAATGTCTGTCGTTATGCCGGTGAGGATTTGTGTATTTTAGCCTCAGACCTGATGCCCTAAAACTCTCTCCCAAACCCCTCTCCCTTGTTATGTCTCACCCCACCTTCAAAAGCCTTCTCAGTACTTGCCCCCATGACTGTGCTTTCAGTGACCTGCCTCTAACTTCTCTCCTCATCATCATCATAGGCAGTCCCTCGGAATCGAGGAAGACTTGCTTCCACTCTAGAAATGAGTCCTTAGGTGGCTGAACAGTCCAATACGAGAGCCACAGTCCCTGTCACAGGTGGGATAGATAGTTGTTGAGGGAAAGGGTGGGTGGGACTGGTTTGCCGCACGCTCCTTCCGCTGCCCACACTTGTTTTCTGCATGCTCTCGGCGACGAGACTCGAGGTGCTCAGCTCCCTCCCAGATGTACTTCCTCCACTTAGGGCAGTCTTGGGCCAAGGACTCCCAGGTGTCAGTGGGGATGTTGCACTTTATCAAGGAGGCTATGAGGGTGTCCTTGAAACGCTTCCTCTGCCCACCTTTGGCTCATTTGCCGTGTAGGAGTTCCGAGTAGAGCGCATGCTTTGGGAGATTCGTGTCGGGCATCCTGCTCCGTGTCCATGCTCCCCATATAAAGTGCTTTTGGGAGTGTTTTGTGCGTGAATAGCACTCTATAAACATAAATTTTCATTGTATTTTGAAAGCCGGCAAGGTTTTTCAATCATTGAAAGGTGCAATAGAAACTAGTCTTGGTGTTACAAATGGGTTTTTAATCCGTTTTTTTTTCCGCCTCTCCCAGAAGTGTGCATGGCACCAGGTGGGGAGGGAGTGTCTGAATTGTGATGCATGGGGCATCATAACTGTACGGGACGGGCTAGATGGACCAGCTGGAGTGATCGTCTGTACCTGGAGCTGGTACCACAAGAATTGGAGGCTGGCCTGGGGTGGGGGCGGGGGGGATACAGGCTTGCAAAGGGTTTACCTCATGTTCCACGTTCATTCACACCCCAGTGAATTGCTTAATGGGATAGCTGTTGGATCAGGACTGCTCACAGCTGGGCTCGGTTAAGAATACACCTTGATGTCAGTTAACAGTGACCTTAATTCAAACAGAAGCCTTTCTCAAATCGATTCCCAATGAGGAGTTTTTAAACTCTGAAGAGTTTCATTTTTGCTGACCACAAGCTTTGTCCTGGGCTGCAGGGAATTTGAATTTCAAACAAGACATGGCTATTGATAAAGTGTCACTGCACAATGATCCTGTTGTAATAATATAAACTATTGTCAGCGCTGTATTTTCTTTTCAGACCTTCCCTTTTCTGCGCCCCCTCCTGAAGCCGTTGACTTGCGCTGGGGTCCTGCGCCATACTCCAAATGAGAGTTTGTTATTTGTGAACCCAGATCATGGATGATGACCGGCTGCTCATCCGTGGGTGGCATCACAGCTGACCTCTCCCCCTGCCCCCCCCCCACCAATCCCATCCTCAGCTGACATCAGGCATGTGCTTTCCAGCAGTTCTCCCTGGCTACCAGCCAGCAGCAGGAGCTCTGGCTGACGTTTCCCATCCCTAGCCCAAGTACCAGGCTAGAAGCAAATTGCAGTAGCCTTGCTGTTCGTAGAATCATATAAATTTACGGCACAGGGGAGGAGGCCATTCAGCCCATCGTGGCTCTTGCCCCAGCTGAGATCGGCTAACTCGGCACCGACAGGGATTTGAATCTGGGACCGTGTGGTGTGCATGGCTTCATTCTATAGTGTCAGCTGTGGCTCAGTGGGCAGCACTCTCACCTCCGAGTC
Source organism: Pristiophorus japonicus (assembly GCF_044704955.1). Taxonomy (NCBI): domain Eukaryota; kingdom Metazoa; phylum Chordata; class Chondrichthyes; family Pristiophoridae; genus Pristiophorus; species Pristiophorus japonicus. Next base: position 9,526,572 of record NC_091994.1, read on the forward strand.
AGAAGGTTGTGGATTCAAGCCCCACTCCAGGGACTTGAGCACAGAAAAAATCTAAGCTGACACTCCCAGTGCAGTGCTGAAGGAGTGCTGCACTGTCAGAGATGCCGTCTTTCAGATGAGACGTTAAACAGAGGCCCCGTCTGCTCTCTCAGTTGGATGTAAAAGAGCCCGTGGTACTATTTTGAAGACGAGCAGGGAAGCTATCCCCAGTGTCCTGGGGCCAATATTTATCCCTCAATCAACATAACAAAAAGACAAGATGATCTGGTCATTATCACGTTGCTGTTTGTAGGAGCTTGCTGTGTGCAAATTGGCTGCTGTGTTTCCCACATTACAACAGTGACTACACTTCAAAAGTACTTCATTGGCTGTAAAGTGCTTTGAGCTATCCAGTGGTCATGAAAGGCGCTATATAAATGCAAGTCTTTTACATTGGGTGGTGCCAATAAAGAAAGGTCAGTAAGGTTGCACTGGTGGGGAGTGAGGCTGGTGGCTGCGATCACCTGTTAGATCCTGCTTTTTGTAGTTTTGTCAAAAATGTTAGAACACTGTTTGAAGAGACTCCCCCTGAGTTGTGTGAGAAGAGTATTTCAGTCTCACACTCGAACATTCCAAAAAGGTAAGAATTGTTGAGGAGAAGATAAGATTTTGGCATGCAAACAGAAATGTGGGCGGTTTGAGCGACACCAAAGATGCTGGGTTATGGGCTGGCTCCGACACAGATTTTGTATCAAATGTGCGGTACATACCAATCAAAAGCTGTCACTGGCTCAAATATCCTGTGCTGTTGTCCGTTTCATGCCTGAGTTGTATTCCCTGGTCTTTCTACAGCTGCCCTTGTATTCTGACATTCTAGACAAGTGAATAAAAGTTTCTCCTTAACCATAAAAACATAAGAAATAGGAACAGGAGTCGGCCACACAGCCCCGCGAGCCTGCTCCACCATTTAATATGATCATGGCTAATCTGATCATGGACTCAGGTCCACTTCCCTGCCCGCTTCCCATAACCTCTTATTCCCTTATTGGATAAGAAACTGTCTATCTCTGTCTTAAATTTATTCAATGACCCAGCTTCCACAGCTCTCAGAAAAGCGAATTCCACAGACTTACAATATTCTGAGAGAAGAAATTCCTCCTCATCTCAGTTTTAAATGGGCGACCCCTTATTCTAAGATTATGCCCTCTAGTTCTAGTCTCCCCCACCAGTGGAAACATCCTCTCTGCATCCACCTTGTCAAACCCCCTCATAATCTTATACGTTTCGATAAGATCACCTCTCATTCTTCTGAATTCCAATGAGTAGAGGCCCAACCTCCTCAACCTTTCCTCATAAGTCAAACCCCTCATCTCCAAAATCAACCCAGTGAACTTTCTCTGAACTGCCTCCAAAGCAAGTATATCCTTTCGTAAAAATGGAAACCAAAACTGTATGCAATATTCCAGGGGTGGCCTCACCAATACCCTGTATAACTGTAGCAAGACTTCCCTGCTTTTATACTCCATCCCCTTTGCAATAAAGGCCAAGATTCCATTGGCCTTCCTGATCCCTTGCTGTACCTGCATACTAACCTTTTGTGTTTCATGCACAAGGACCCCTAGGTCCCGCTGTACTGCAGCACTTTGCAATCTTTCTCCATTTAAATAATAACTTGCTCTTCGATTTTTTTTCTGCCAAAGTGCATAACCATCTCGGACTTTGTCTCCTCTATTATGATGGCCACATCTAACAACAACAACTTATATTTATATAGCGCCTTTCACGTAGTGAAAGGCGCTTCACAGGAGTGTTAGGGCTTAAAAAAATTAACACCGAGCCGCATAAGTAGAGATTAGCACAGGTGACCAAAAGCTTGGTCAAAGAGATCGAATTTAAGGAGCATCTTGTAGGAGGAAAGAGAGTTAGAGAGGCGGAGAGGTTTAGGCAGGGAGTGCCAGAGCTTGGGGCCTAGGCAACAGAAGGCACAGCCACCAATGGCTGAGTGATTATAATCAGGGATGCTCAAGAGGGCAGAATTAGAGGAGCGCAGACATCACGGGGGGTTGTGGGGCTGGAGGAGGTGACAGAGATAGGGAGGGATGAGGCCGTGGAGGGATTTGAAGGCAGGGATGAGAATTTTAAAATCGAGGTGTTGCTTAACCGGGCATCAATGTATGTCAGTGAGCACAGGGGTGATAGGTGAACGGGACTTGGTGCGGGTTAGGACACGGGCTGCCGCGTTTTGGATCACCTCTAGTTTACAAACTCAATTTACAGCACGTGTCCATGAAAGACTCTTGCACAAGTTTCAATATTTAAAAAAAATCAATCAACAAAACTGGAAATCGAACGTCGGGTATCTCAGCACTGGGGCCCCTCCGAGATCTCTGCGCTCCTTCAATTCTGGCCTCTTGAGCAACCCCGATTTTAATTGCTCCAACATTGGCGGTCATGCCTTCAGCTGCCTAGGCCCAAAGTGAGAGAGGCAGAGATTACGCTGAGGTTCCCAGCTTGTGACGGCAAGGGAGTGGGGCCAACAGCAGGAAATCCCGACATTGGGAATGCCCAGGACTTTGACCTCACAGAAGGTTGAGACATTATTGGAGGCCAGTACACCCTGTGAGAAGAGGCATATTGGCCTCTCCCCTGCTGGAACTGCGGAACGGGGGAGGGGGGCGGGGGCAGGGTGGGGCGCGGTGTAATGTATGCACCTGCGAGAATGCTCACAGGTTTGTAGAGCTGTTGCCTTATGAGTGGCTTAGTCAGTCACATGATGTTCATAAGACTCAATAAAACCCCAGCCAATTGGGTCTAGGTCACCCACGATGAGGTATGCAGTTGTGAGCCTAGTGGATGAACTGTTACTGTGTAGTGTGATTGTTAAACCTTCGTTAATAAACCAACTACTTTTTACTAGCAATGTGTTGCTATGAATTTGTATTCAAAGAACCCACGAAGCAAATACATTACTGGGGGGGGGGGGGGGGGGTCCAATCCTGGACTATGGTCCGAAGCCCTGGAATGGGAAGAGATGAAGAATTTGAGGAGAATTGTTTGGCCCCTGTTTTGTAAAATGGGACAATTTTTCCAGGAAGGGGCACAGCATTCACCACCCTGGAACTGACGCGCTCCACTGGGCCTTCTGGCCTGTGGGCACCTGAGAGTCGCTCCAATGTCACAGCGCCTGTGGCAGTATGCATGTTAGGTGACCTCTCACTGACTCCGCGGCAGGGGTCACCAATGGGCACAATCGCGGCAATAATTTCCAAGATCACATCCACCGAGGACTTCTGGCCTTTTCGAAGCATTTCTCGTTTTACAAAGGAAAGGGACTGTAATCTGTCCACTTCCAGCCCTGGGGAGATGAAAGGACGGGAGCTTAGCACTGGGTAATGCTCGGGGGCTTTTTGATGAAGTGATTGCTAAGAACGGCCTGTAATCGCTCGCTCTGTGGATGATGGAGGGAACCTCAAGCAGCAACTGATCAAAAGGAGCTGACCTTGGTGCTGATTTGAGGAGGCTGGGTGAAGGTTTAATTTGTGTGAAAGACTTTCATAAGTCAGGCATAAAATGTAGGATGAATTTTAGTGTGAAGGTGAATAGTTTCCGCCTGCTTTCAACTGCTCTCTTATCCTTTTTATGTTCTTAATTATTTAGTTTCATGAATATTTGTGATGAAATTGCACCAATTTATGGATATCCGCTCTCTTATTTCTGTCTATCTATCTTTCAATATCTCTTTCTATATTCCTCTATCTCTTTCTATATTCCTCTATCTCTTTCTATATTCCTCTATCTCTTTCTATATTCCTCTATCTCTTTCTATATCTCTCTATCTCTTTCTATATCTCTATCTATAATACTATATCTCTTTCTATATCTCTTTCTATATCTCTTTCTATATCTCTTTCTATATCTCTTTCTATATCTCTTTCTATATCTCTTTCTATATCTCTATATCTATTTCTATATCTCTATATCTATTTCTATATCTCTATCTCTTTCTATATCTCTCTATCTCTATCTCTTTCTATATCTCTATCTCTATCTCTTTCGATATCTCTCTATCTCTATCTCTTTCTATATCTCTCTATCTCTTTCTATATCTCTCTATCTCTTTCTATATCTCTCTATCTCTTTCTATATCTCTCTAACTCTTTCTATATCTCTTTCTAGATCTCTTTCTATAACTCTATATCTCTTTCTATATCTCTATATCTTTCTATATCTATTTCTATATCTCTATCTATTTATCTAGCAGTCTGTATCCCTGCCTGTATTTATCTATATATGTATCTATCTTTTGTTCATTAGGACCATTGGAACGGTCCCTGGCACTCAGGTAAGTTGCGGGGAGGGTGTCTCCAGGGGGGGCCTCGCAATGCAGGGGTGGTGGGGGAACATAGCACAGGGTAGCGGAGGCCTAAACATTCTTTGCATGGCTCGCAGGAACACTCCTGGCCCCACAAGCCAAACAAAAGTATTTTGTTTTTAAAAACTTACCTTTTTGGGCCTCTTCTGGCCCAGACTCCTCTTGCCATCGGATGGAGTGGGCAAGAAAACCACAACTGCTTCCTAGCTCAGGCCCAAGGTTAAAACAGCAGTCCACACCCTGATGCTGTCATCGGAGCCCAATCTCTATATTTAAAGAAGGAGCTGGCTGGCTTGAAGCGGGTGTCCCTCCTACCTGCTCGGAAGACCAGGTTAAAATCGTAGCTGGTGGGATCGATGTGGGAGGCCAGCGGGCAAGTCCATTGCGCGGTTTTAACTGCCCGCCCATTTGCCGTTGAGTGGGCAGGGTTAAAATCACTCCGCAGTAAATATTGTAAAAACCATATTTCAGAATTTCGCTAATGTACCAGATGCTTTTCTCGGTGACCAGCTGTTTTGGGAGAATTTGAAGAGCAGCCAATGACCCTATCTGGAAACTCCATATTGAGGCTATATCTTGCTGTCAGTGGGCCTTGTAGGAGGTTTCTACAAGATGTATTGCCGCCTTCAGTCAGTTCCCATAACACCTTTTTCTAACTCCTGCTCAGTGTCTTATTCTCTGCTTCTGTGATGTGGCTTGGGATGTTTCACATAAATTGGCACAGGTTGGTGTTTTTGAGAGTTGGAAACGAGCAGCGTACCGTACAACAACAGTGTCCAAACTCTTTGGGCCGAAATTCAATATCTCTCGCATTGAGGTGGTGACGGTGCCGGGGCGCTATCTTTAGCGCCGGGCGGGCGATGTCTACCACCTCAAGGTGCAATATTCAGTTGTATCGCCCCAAGAGGAGAGTGGAGCAGCTAAGGGAAGCATTTCACACTACTCTTAGGGCGCTCACGGAGCGATAGCGCAGGAGGCTGACTCCATTTTCTGGCACTTGGATGCCGGCATTCTAGCGCCTGAAGATGACAAAAGAAATCTCGGCGAAAATTTCAATGAGCTGCAGTTCCCCACTGCTGCAACAAATAAATAGAGGTGCAAAAACTGAAACTTCAGCACTGACCTTGCCCTCCGGGCGATATCGCACCCGGGACCCGTCGCTGGACCGACTGCTTTCCCCGTCCGGTCTCAGCGCCAGGCGCTACGGCAGGCGAATGAGTGAATTTAACAAACGCGGGGCTACGGGGGCGTTGCTCACTCGATGATGTCACCACGTGGGCGGGGCTAGCCAGCGCAGCGCAATCTGTCAGTGCCGCCGCTAAACCTTCACTGAAGTTCGCGGCAGGCGCTGACAGCATGGCGCTCGGGCGGGAGGTGTTTAGCGCCACGTTAGCGCCCCTCTCTGGCGCTAATGGTGGCGCTAAACAGCCGAATTTCTACCCCATTTGTCTTCATGAGCTGTGTAGCTCCTTACCTTGAAATCAACGGCCACACATTAAGCGTAAACCCATCTTCCCATTAATTTGCATATACCCCAAGTTGTTGATGCAAGCAGGTCTTGGTTTTCTGATTAAGGATTTATCTACCGGTGAGGCAACAACAGTGCTAAAAACAGCCCTTTCCAAACCTCCGGGACCACTAAATTCTCACAGGGCAAAGGAGTAAACGAGAAATAAGTGCAAATTAGGACTGAGTTGCCTTTGCTCCGAGGGCCAGGTTACTGGGGCTTAGCAATGCACTGGAGCCACAAATACAGGCTGGACGCCCCATTCCACAAAGCTCATTTTAAAAATTCATTCACGGGATGTGGGCGTCGCTGGCAAGGCCGGCATTTATTGCCCATCCCGAATTGCCCCTTGAGAAGATGGTGGTGAGCCGCTGCCTTGAACCGCTGCAGTCCGTGTGGTGAAGGTGCTCCCACAGTGCTGTTTTAACCCAGTGATGACGAAGGGTGTAATGTAGCAAAGAGTTCCTTTTGGTCTTAAGTTTCTATCTTTGATAAACATCAAGGTAAGCCATCATCATCATCATAGGCGGTCCCTCGAAACGAGGATGACTTGCTTCCACACCAAAAAAGGATGAGTCCACAAGTGTTTCAATAAAGGACCCGAACGACATCCTGAAGGGTGGAAGATGCCTGTGCGTGGATTTTTTTAATGTGTGGTGGCCGTTGCACATCAGCCCACCACACGGGCTTGACAGAGCTAGGTCTTGGTCCAGTGGCAAGGGTTAACCAGGACGACTGGAGACCAGCTCTGCTGCACAGACTTACTGCACACACATATCGCAGTGTGGGCTGGCCCGTGCTGCCCCTGGGCCCCTGGTAAGCAATGCCGTGTTGGGAAAAGATTTTTTTTTCACCGGGTTTCAGAGTTGATTACCTGCAGGCTAGGGGAAGTGCAGCCACAGGGCATTCCAGCTCCACCGTCACAGTACCTGACCAATTCCAGCGAGTTGCTTTCTCTACCTCTGTGATTCCCCGCGAAAGTTAGAGGCCAGAGAAGAGAGAAACGAAGGAGATTGCGCTGCACTGCAGAGGGTGTGGGTGGGTACGAATCATCACATAAGAATCATAGAAACTTACAGCACAGAAGAAGGCCATTTAGCCCAAGCCGGGAACAGATCAGGGGAGAACTCCCCTGCTCTTCTTCAAAATAGTGCCACGGGATCTTTCACATCCAACTGAGAGCGCAGACGGGGCTTCGGTTTAACGTCTCATCCGAAAGACGGCACCTCTGACTGTGCAGCGCTCCCTCAGCACTGCACTGGGAATGTCAGTCTGGATTTTTGTGCTCGTCTCTGGAGTGGGACTTGAACCCACAACCTTCTGACTCAGAGGTGAGGGTGCTGCCCACTGAGTCACTGGCTGACACTACAAGGGAAGGATCGGAGCCTGAATGACTATAGGCGCTTGTGGGGGGGGGGGGGGGAGGGTTGGTTGTCCACTGACCCTACAGTGACCTCACTGCCACGTTGAGTGGTATTGTTGTGGGGGTGGGGGGCTGAAACCACAGTGATGTCTGATGGCGCTGGCTGACCTGGATGGTGAGGGGCAGGTTTCGCTGTTCGTGTGCGGATCAGTGCGGCAAATACTCTGGGAAGGTGGGGGGGTGGGGGCAGTTTCTTTACCTGATAACTAGATTTTCCACTTGAGCATTTTGTTATGCAGGGTGTAAATTGACAAATGAGGACAGGAAGAAAGTGAAAATGATTGTGGGATTTTACTGGAGCGGTGTTGTGGAGGTGGAATAATAAAAGAGAAAGAGATGATAGTTATTCTTTCACTGAGATGGATGCCTAGTTACTGCGCTCGGGGTGTATGAAATATAAATTATTATCACAAGTATTTGCGTCGTCTGTCTCTATTCCAACTGTAAAGCTACAAGAGGGAAAGCTGTGAAGATTGTTAATTGGAAATAAAAATAGAAAGTACTGCAGACACACGGCATCTGAAACAGAAAGGTAGATTCATGTTTTGGCCCAGACCTTTCATGAGCAGCCAGGCAGGAGGAACCTCTTTATAGGACTGACCAGAGGGAGGGAGGGAGGGAGGACAACTGATAGGAGGCACTTTGAGCTTCTATCCAAAGAGATCTTAACATGCGAACTTTGTCCTTTGCCCTGCTACAACTGCACAGGGCATTGGCGAGACTACACCTGGAGTACTGTGTTCAGTTTTGGTCTCCTTATTAAAGAAAGAAAGAATGCATTAAAATTTGCCAGTGCATCGGTGTGGCTTTGCCAGACAGTCACAAAATAAAAGAAAAGGAAAGACTTTAATTTATATAGCGCCTTTCACGACCAACGGACGTCTCAAAGCGCTTTACAGTCAATGTAGTACTTTTGGCGTGTAGTCACTGTTGTAATGTAGGAAACGCGGCAGCCAATTTGCACACAAGCAAGCTCCCACAATGTGCTAATGACCAGATAATCTGTGTTTTTGTTATGTTGGTTGAGGGATAAATATTGGCCAGAATACCAGGGATAACTCCCCTGCTCTTCTTCGAAATAGTGCCATGGGATCTTTTACGTCTACTTGAGAGAGCAGACAGGGCCTCGGTTTAACGCCTCATCCGCAAGATGGGATATACTTGCATTGGAGGCAGTTCAGAGAAGGTTCACGAGGTTGATTCCTGATATGAAGGGGTTGTCATGTGAAGAAAGGTTGAGCAAGTTGGGCCTATACTCATTGGAGTTTAGAAGAATGAGAGGCGATCTTATTGAAACGTGTAAGATTCTGAAGGGGCTTGACAGGGTAGATACAGAGAGAATGTTTCCCCTCGTGGGAGAATCGAGAACTAGGGGGCATAGTTTCAGAATAAGGGGTCGCCCATTTAAAATGGAGATGAGGAGGAATTTCTTCTCTTAGACGGTCGTGAATCTTTGGAATTCTCTTCCCCAGAGAGCTGTGGAGGCTGGGTCATTGAATATATTTAAGGTTCAGATTTTTGAATGATAAGAGAGTCAAGGGTTATGGGGAGAGGGCAGGGAAGTGGAGTTGAGGCCAAGATCAGATCAGCCTTGATCTTATTGAATGGCGGAGCAGGCTCGAGGGGCCAAATGGCCAACTCCTGCTCCTATTTCTTATGTCCTTATAATTTCAACTTGAATGTTGATGGAAAGTCATGGAAGTAACTAGAGCACTGCAGCAGAAGAGGGATTAGTATAATTTGGGCTGTCACTGTAGCAAAATTGTTCAGTCTGGGCAAGAGGCACTTACCTAAAAGGAAATTTACAACAGCAAGCTATCAATTCAAGGGAGTGGAATTCAGTGCACGTAAGTTGGAAATATTTGTGATGACCAGTCACAGGCTGTATTTATACTGCAGCTAGCTTGTCTCAGACTGGTACTTGTGAAGTGCGATGTACAGCCAGCAGTTATACTGCTAATTATACCCAGGTGTCGGTAAGGGCAGCTATAAAGATGCTGTGTGCGTGCGATGTTGGACCCATGCTCCGGCCTCTGCTCCCTAAGCCACTTGTTTGTAACATTCGGATAGAGCAGACGGGAGGGTCTGTTCAGTTGTAACATTAATAAAGCTTCCACGCAAAGTTTCAAAGTTGCCGCTAACTCTAATCTGAAATCTCTGACATGTGGATCGGAGCCGAGCAGGAGTTATACCGGACACGACCCCATTGCAGGCTGCCCTCTCTCTCTCTCTCTCTCGGTGGTGGTCTCCTGGGACAGCTTTGTGCCACCCTACCTGTCAGCCAAGGCTCAGTGGGCAGCACTCTCACCTCTGAGTCAGAAGGATGTGGGTACAAGTCCCACTCCAGGGACTTGAGCACGGAAAATCTAGGCTGACGCTCCCAGTGCAGTGCTGAGGGAACGCTGCACTGTCGGAGGTGCCGTCTTTCGGATGAGACGTTAAACTGAGACCTAGTCTGCTCTCTCAAGTGGACGTAAAAGATCCCATGGCACTATTTCAAAGAAGAGCAGGGAAGTTATCCCCGGTGTCCTAACCAATTTTTATCCCTCAATCAACATAACAAAGAAAAACAGATTATCGGGTCATTATCACATTGCTGTTTGTGGGAGCTTGCTGTGCGCAAATTGTCTGCCGCGTTTTCTACATTACAACAGTGACTACACTCCAAAAATACTTCATTGGCTTTAAAGCACTTTGAGATGCCTGGTGGTTGTGAAAGGTGCTATATAAATGCAGGTCTTTCTTTACCTCTGCAACCTCCTCCAGCCTTATTGTCCCAGTTCTCTCACTCCGTTTTTCCCACTGGGTCCCATCCGCACCTGACTGCCCCCCACTCACCCACCTACACCAACTGACGGAGCCTTCAACCATTCCATCCCTGCATTCTGGCATTCCCTTCCCAATCCCTGACACCTTGCTATATATCTCATATTCTTAAAAACTCCTCTTTTAACTGTCCCTCCAACTGTTGCTCTTTGTCCAAACCCACCTCCCCAAGCCCTGTTGAGCACTTTACTGCATTGTGCAGCCAGCTGTGATCTGATTTTACTGCCACTTTTGGATCGATATACACCTGAAACCACTTTGCATCCAGCGAGAGACGCAGTATAACTGCCATCCAGAAATACCCTTGATGCAGGGAGACCATGGCTCCCCAGGGCTATGAAGGCTCTCAACTTACCCGTAACATTTGTCATTAGGCGCATTTATATTGGTGCTGGGAGAGTGCTTGTAAACCTGTGGCTTCTGAGTGTGGCTCTTCTCTTTTTACTGTATCCGTGAAGCAACAACTCCTGCTGGCAGGCTACTGGGAGCAGACCCGTGCGCTGCCTTTGACTGAGGCTCTTGGGTCTGTGCAATGGACGAGCCTTGAACACTGGAGGAGGCCCGAAGTTTGCCCCCCTCAAATATTGGAGTCTGGCTCCCCTCCCATGGATTGCACACTAGGGGTAAATTAGTACCCCGGGCACAGCGCGGGCAATTGGGAGCACACTGCCTGTGATTTGTCACAATGTGAAGAGTCAGAAGGTTGTGGGTTCAAGTGGGTTTCATGAGCGGGCAGCACCCTCACCTCTGAGTCCGAAGGTTGTAGGTTCAAACCCCACTCCAGGGACTTGAGCGCATAAATCTAGGCTGACACACCAGTGCAGTGCTGAGGGAGTGCTGCACTGTTGGAGGTGCCGTCTTTTGGATGAGACGTTAAACAGAGTAACAGTCTGCTCTCGCAGGTGGACATAAAAGATCCCATGGCACTATTTTGAAGAAGAGCAGGGGAGTTATCCCCGGTGTTCTGGGGCCAATATTTATCCCTCAAGCAACATCACTAAAACAGATTACCCGGTCATTATCACATTGCTGTTTGTGGGAGCTTGCTGTGTGCAAATTGGCTGCTGCGTTTCCTACATTACAACAGAGACTACTCATCAAAAGTACTTCATTGGCTGTAAAGCATTTTGGGACGTCGGGTGGTCATGAAAGGCACTATATAAATGCAAGTCTTTCTTTTCTTTTATGGGCTGCACACAACGAATTTTCTGCTGTGCACAGGGAACTTGAAAGATAAAATTTGATCGATATCAGAATAAAAATGGTCACATATCCTTCTTTGGGTTGGTGTCCATTTTTGTTTGATAAATGCGCTGTGTAACTGCAAGTTGATGATGGTCTGTATAACCTTCGTCCTTTAACATGCACTTTTAACCGAGAGGTTATTGTGGGAACCCGTGACATGTTTTTTATGATGGAATTGTGTCTGCGTGATTTTTTTTGTTGCTGAAAAGAAAAAAAAGACTTGCATTTATATAGCACCTTTCACAACCACCAAACGTCTCAAAGCACATTACAGCCAATGAAATACTTTTGGAGTGTAGTCACTGTTGTAATGTGGGAAACACGGCAGCCAACTTGCGCACAGCAAGCTCCCACAAACAGCAATGTGATAATGACCAGATAATCTGTTTTTGTTATGTTAATTGAGGGATACATATTGACCAGGACACCAGGGATAACTCCCCTGCTCTTCTTCGAAATAGTGCCATGGGTTCTTTTACATCCAGCTTAGAGAGCAGATAAGGCCTCGGTTTAACGTCTCATCCAAAAGACGGCACCTCTGACAGTGCAGCACTCCCTCAGCACTACACTGGAGAGTCAGCCTGGATTTATGTGCTTAAGTCCCTGGAGTGGGACTTGAACTTTGTGACTCCGAGGCGAGAGTGCAACTCACTGAGCCACAGCTGACACTGAACCCCAATGCCTAGCAGACAACAGAAATGAAAATTGGCCAGACTTTTTTTTATCTCCCATTAATCCAACACCCCTTAAAACAAACCAGGTTAACACACAGATAGCGCCACGAGGTCTGAGGCTCTCATCCTCTGGGTTGGGCGTGGGGGGCGGTTGAGGAGGCGAGAAAATCAGCCAATGTCCCTGCTCCAGACTGCTATCCAGTGACCCCACTGGAAAGTGCGCGTTGACGGCAGGATGGGCTGTGATTCCCCACATGGTTCAGTAGCCCACATTCGCTGTCCGGGCTCCCAGGTGAAGACTGAGCCCTTGGGCGAGGCAGTGGAGAGCAGCTCCCGCCTGTCACACTGCAGCCTGGTAAGAGGCAGCTCGTTTTGGAGAGGAGAAAAATCGAGGGGGAAGAATAAAAAAAGCAATTAAAAAGAAGAGAACTGGCTTGGCAAGAGGGGTTAGCATTAAATTCTATATTATCAGTTGTAAAAACTCCTCAGACGTGAACAGATTTCTTAAAAATGCGTGCGAGACATTGTGCGAGGATTAGAGGCTGAATTATACACCGTAGTATTCAAAATTCAAGTCTGACTGAATAATGATTTGCACCAAAATGTGAAAATTGAACAAGTTAGGATTTAGGGACCAAACATGAGATGGTTCACAGGTCAGTAATCTTCACAGCACAGTGAAAATCACACCGGAGAAATTGCTACAGATCGCCGGCAGCAAATTAGACATACGTAGAACAGGAATACCTTCCTTTTTTTTAACCCCCTCCCTCACATTGTACATAACTATGTGTGCGTTAACTCGATTAACGTGAAGCAGCATCCTCGCAGTCTGTCTCTCACTCTCTGCCTCTTCCTCCCCGCTTCCCATGAAGCGAATTCTCGGTTTGGTTCAGTCGGTGCGAGCCATGATTCACAGTCCCTCGGAATAAAAAAAAACGAGGAGCTAAGATTAGGCTTTGTTGCAGAGTCCTGGTGAGATTGAGTCTCTGTGGAAAAAATGATGGCATCTGCTTCAGAGAGGATTGCATTGAGTTGCGAGATAATCACAGCAGGAGAGACTGAAGATAATTAGCATTATTACGGGTGAGGGCTTTAACCCCAACAGCCAAACCTTTGACTGGATAGCTGGGCTGGCAGATGGGGTAGTTTAATAAATGTATTGTGTTCCTAGGTTTTGATGCATGAATAATTAGACTGCTGTGAATTCACCCACTGATTACTCATTAACTAAAGCTGGGTACGAGGAACACACAAAGGAACATTGTGCTGAAGGAGCTAGTCAATCAAATCGGTAGCTCTATTAACACGAAGCTTTTTAATATTCCGATTGGATTTGGATTTATGCATAATCATCAAATAGAATACGGCGTGCAAATTGTGCAAACTGGTGGAAACATATTCCTTTACTAACATCTAAGATATATATATTTTTCAATGCAAGCTTGAAGTGGCTGCCATTTTGCCACTGGTTGGTTTTCTTCTCCTCCTTAGCCCAGGGACACTCGGACCCTAGCTGCCATTACAACTGAGTTCAGTAATTCAGCGTGAGCATCGAACCTGGACCGTTCCTGGAAAGAAAGAACCAACTGATTGCAATCCGTTAACTCGACGCGGACCGGGCTCAGTCCTGTCTTCCGTGTGGCTTCCTCCGACACTGGGTGATGCCTCCGCTCACCAGGCCCAACCTGAGGGGGTTGGAGGGCATTGCCTCAAATGGGATAAAAGGGGCGAGGCAAAATCTTCAGTGGCCCAGACACTGGGATGTGAGGCACACAGATTGAAGTGCGGTTCACTTGGTGGCACCGTTGCCTCTGTGCCCAGCAGGCTGGGGGTTCAAAGCCCTTTCAGCACATAATTGAGACAGTACTGGCCTGTTGGAGGCGCCACTGTTTAGTTGAGATGTTAAATCGAGGCGCCATCTACCCTCTGAGATGGCACTATTCCAAGAAGAGGAGCATGGCAGGTGCCCTGGCTAAGAACATAAGAACATAAGAAATAGGAGCAGGAGTCGGCCATTCGGCCCCTCGAGCCTGCTCCGCCATTCAATGAGATCATGGCTGATCTGATCATGGACTCAGCTCCACTTCCCTGCCCGCTCCCCATAACCCTTTACTCCCTTATCGTTCAAAAGTCTGTCTATCTCCGCCTTAAATATATTCAATGACTAACATTGATCACTCAACCCATATCGCTAAAGCAGATTATCTGGCCATTTATCTCAAATTGGTTACTATGATTTCCGTCTACTTGAAAAGTACCTCATCAGCTGTGAAGCTCTTTGCGATGTCCTGCCTTATAAATGCAAATTGGCTCTTTCTTTAACGGTCCAGGTTCGATGCTCACTCTGAATTACTGAACGTAGTTGTAATGGCAGCTAGGGTCTGAGTGTCCCTGGGCTAAGGAGAGGAGAAATCCAGGAGCTCCTGCCCTTACTGCAACCCAGTGACCCCCTGATCAACAAAGTGTGAATGTTGCATGCATGGTTAACGAAATGGAGCTGTGAGGGTGACTTCCATGTACACAGGACATGCAGGTCACAAAAACGGCTACAACACTGTATTCGCCCATACTCTAGCCTGTACTCCGTGAGTGTGGCTTCCCCGGAGAATGCAAGAGTGTGCAATCACCCCAAGCTTTGAGACGTCCAATGGTTGTGAAAAGTGCTGTATAAATGCAAATCACATATGTTAGCGCAGAACAGCAGAACTAAAAACGCTGACATTCTGAGCAACATGCGCAGTGAGATTTTCTTTTCTTAAAGGTGCAGGCAATTTGAATTGATCGAAAATTGGACCATTGCTGAACACATTGGATCATTTTGAATTTTGATACCTTTCAACTCTACTGTAGGCTCAATTTAGGGTCACTTGGCCTGGCAGTGCGTAGCCAAGGAACTTGATCTCAGTCTGTTCCTCAGTTAGCCAATCATTGCTGTGGTTACAGTGAGACCACTACACTTGGGCGGCGCGGTGCCTTGAGAGGTGAAAATCACATGGGTCCAATGGCTAACAAGTGATCTTCTGGTGCCAAGTGTGTAAATGTGGAAGGCCTGGTGAGGATCTAGGGTTGCCAACTCTGATTGGACTATTCCTGGAGTTTTCATCACATGACTTCTAGCCTACAACCGCCCGCCCCCACATCTCTGCCATTGGTCGTTCACCTTCGCGACGCTCCACCTTCCCATCGCGATTGGAAAGTGAAAAGGCTCTTTGTCACCTGATTGGATGTCAGACAGCCTTTCTAACCACCCCACCAATTTCCAATATTTTAAGAACTAATAACCGAAAGTATTGAAAGAAAATGAAAAAAAAAGTCCAATTTATTTTTTAAATGCGCCAATACTTCATCTCCCGGATGTTGCTCGCAGCAGTGTCCCAGAGATTAATCTTTAGTATCAGCTGTGGCTCAGTGGGTAGCACACTCTGAGTCAGAAGGTTTTGGATTCAAGTCCCACTCCAGGGACTTGAGCACAAAAATCTAGGCTGACACTCCAGTGCAGTGCTCGGAGGTGCTGTCTTTAGGATGACACGTTAATCTCTGTCTGCTCTCTCAGGTGGATGTAAAAGATACCATGGCACTATTTCGAAGAAGTGCAGGGGAGTTATCCCCAGTGTCCTGGGCAATATTTATCCCTCAATCAACATAACAAAAACAGATTATCTGGTCATTATCACATTGCAGTTTGTGGGAGCTTGCTGTGCACAAATTGGCTGCCACGTTTCCTACATTACAACAGTGACTACACTTCAAAAGTACTTCATTGGCTGTAAAGCATTTTGAGACGTTTGGTGATCGTGAAAGGCGCTATATAAATGCAAGTCTTTCTTTCATTCTTTAATTCCTGGAGACACCAGGGCAATGCAGGAGGGTTGGCAACTCCCATAGTCTAGGTTACACATGGAAAAGAGCTACTCGGGTGAAGTACTGTAGGGCTACCAGCCTCTGCAGAATCATACCCCAATAAACGCCAGTGCCTTCAAAAGAGGAGGTGCGGTAAACAATGTCAAGGCGAGAGTCTAACCACCTCCCCATGACATTCAGCAGCATTACCATCGCCAAATCCCCCACCATGAATATCCTGGGGGTTACCATTGACCAGAAACTTACCTGGACCAGCCATACACATATTGTGGCAACAAGAGCAGCTCACAAGCTGGGTATTCTGCAGTGAGTGTCTCACCTCCTGACCCCCCAAAGCCTTTCCACCATCTACAAGGCACAAGTCAGGAGTGTGATGGAATACTCTCCACTTGCCTGGATGAGTGCAGCTCCAACAACACTCAAGCAGCTCGACACCATCCAGGACAAAGCATCCACCACTTTAAACATTCACTCCCTCCACCACCAGTGTACCGTGGCTGCAGTGTGCACCATCTACAAGATGCACTGCAGCAACTTGTCAAGACTTCTTCGGCAGCACCTCCCAAACCCGCGACCTTTACCACCTAGAAGGACAAGGGCAGCAGGCGCCTGGGAACACCATCCACTGCAAGTTCCCCTCCAAGTCACACACCATCCTGACTTGGAAATATATCAGTTGTTCTTTCATCGTCGCTGGGTCAAGATCCTGGAACTCCTTCCCTAACAGCACTGTGGGAGCACCTTCACCACACGGACTGCAGCGGTTCAAGAAGGCGGCTCACCACCACCTTCTCAAGGACAATTAGGGATGGGCAATAAATGCTAGCCTTGCCAGCGACGCCCACATCCCAGGAATGAATAAAAAGAAAACCTTCACTCCAGTGTAGAATGGTTTCTGTATTTGAGCTTTGGGCAGTTTACTGTGTGTTTGCTACTCCAGAAACAATATAAACTCACACTAATGTGAAATATTGATTACAACAGTCTACCTACATCAATTCGGCTTCAATACCTTGTGCAGAAAAATATAATTATTGAATTGATTTTTCTATACATCACAAACCCTTCATAATGGATGGATTGGTTCAGTAAGACTCCTGGGTTCACTGCATGTTTTCCTGGATCCGAAAACTCATATAGAGTGAAGTCTAATCATATTTCATAATTTGACATTTTTGAAGGTAAGGCTCTCCTCAGCTGGCCCTTAGTGAATCTGACATCTGGAAAGTATCCTGCACTGTAAATACAGAAAGTACAGCGGAGCAGTGAAAAATGATACAAGAGGGGTAAAGAAATAGTTATGGGAATAGATTAGTGGGTAACAGAAAAGAGAACCCCAAAGTCACTTATTAACATTTAAATAGTAAAAGGATTGTCAAAGGGCGCGTGAGGCCGATTAGGGACTATGGAGGCAGAGGGCTGAGGTAATAAATAAGTACTTTGCATCTAAGAAAGAAAGATGAATAGACTTGGATTTATATAGCGCCTTTCATGATCACCGGCCGTCCCAAAGTGCTTTACAGCCAATTAAGTACGTTTGAAATGTAGTCACTGTTGTAATTTTGGAAATGCAGCAGCCAATTTGCGCACAGCAAGCTTCCACAAACAACAATGTGATAATGACCAGATAATCTGTTTTTTTTGTTATGTTGATTGAGGGATAAATATTGGCCCAGGACACCGGGGCTAACTCCCCTGCTCTTCTTCAAGATAGTGCCGTGGGATCTTTTACGTCCACCTGAGGGAGCAAACAGAGCCTCGGTTTGACGTCTCATCCGAAAGTGCAGCTCCGACAGTGCAGCGCTTCCTCAGCATTGTGAAAAGGGTCAAGGCCATTCAGCCCATGAAAGATCATCTCTGTGGAACCCTAACTCTCTCCAGCCCAGCATATAATCTCATTTGAACGTTCCTAATGTTTTTGCCGCAAATACCCCACTATTCCAAACCTTTATCACACTTTGATTAAAGTTCTGCCCATAATATCTGTTTTATAATTTACAGCAATCAGTAAAGATTGAACAGGTTGGGGCTTTTATCTTTATCTTTCAACCCCCTGATGGAGGTCTTTAAAATTATGATTGGGTTGGACAGGGTAGACCCGGAGAGAATGTTTCCACTTGTGGCAGAATCCAAACCTAAGGGCCATCGATACGCAATAGTCATTAATCAATCCAACTGGGGGATAAGGAGAAACGTCTTTTGACAGAGAGTGGTTAGAATGTGGAACTCGCTACCGCAGAAACTGGTTGAGGTGAATAGCTTCGATGTTTTCAAAAAGGAAACTTGACAAATGCTTAAGAGAAAAGGGAATAGAAAGATGTGTTGAAAAGCTGAGATGAGGGAGATGGAATGGGAGGTGATTCGTGTGGAGTATAAACATCAGCACAGGCTGGTTGGGCTGAAGGGCCTATTTCTGAGCTGTGTATTCTATGTAATTCTATGCAAAACTATTTCTCACTAATTTAAACTCATGTCCCCTGATCCCACTTTCTGGTTCAATTGAAAGTAATATCAGTGCAATTATGCAAATTCTATTATCTGAACTGCCCATCCTTCTGTCAAGTATAAATTTAAGCTGATTATGTAGCGGAAAAAATAGGGAGCCAGGAATAGCTGGGCCTGTGTCTCTGTAACATTCAACTCTGTGTAAGACTTGAATATTGGTCCCGTATCTGTAGACCCTCCTGCACTTGTGCATAGATACAAGTAAGAGCTCACATAAGAACATAAGAAATAGGAGCAGGAGTAGGCCATTTGGCCCCTCGAACCTGCTCCGCCATTCAATAAGATCATGGCTGATCTGATCTTGGCCTCAACTCCACTTCCCTGCCCCCTCCTCATAACCCTTTACTTCCTTATCGTTCAAAAATCTGTCTATCTTCACCTTGAATATATTCAATGACCCAGCCTCCACAGCTCTCTGGGATAGAGAATTCCAAAGATTCACGACCCACTGAGAGAAGAAATTCCTCCTCATTTCTGTTTTAAATGGGCGACCCCTTATTCTGAAACTATGCCCCCCCTAATTCTAGATTCCCCCCCGAGGGGAAACACCCTCTCAGCATCTACCCTGTCAAACCACCTCAGAATCTTATAAGATTCAATAAGGACGTCAAGCTTTAGAAGAATGAGAGGTGATCTTATTGAGGTGTCTTCATTCCTATGCCTAGGTTACTGCTGTACCATATGTGTATGGTCAAAATTTGAGATCTATCAATCCTTGGCCAATTTCCATTGTCCACTCAGAATAGTCCCCACCAGTAGGAAAAGGTAGTGAAGCTTCCAGATTGCTGAGAAAACTAGATGGAGAGACAAGACCAAGGCTAGCAAGATTGAAAAGAGCAGAAGAGGGGAAGAGGTGATCCTTCCCTCACCACGGACCTCTAATCTTTTCTCTCATCACAACCTTTCCATCCTTTATTTTGTTGATACTTTGCCCATTGCATCTTAGAACTTTCTTTTCCTGTTCCTCCGAAGCTCTAAATACCCTACATTATATTCCCCATCTGTGCATTCTCACTTAAATCTAGCCTCATTGCACCATCATTCTCTCCCAGAATCTCAAAAATATGGAACTTATTAGCTTCCGCAGCCTTCCCTTTCTCCTACAACTTACTGGCTTTTACAACGAAACTTGGTGTCACCTGAGAACGAATTCCAGTTTTACCTCATCCCCTCTTCCGCTCTTTTCAATCTTGCTAGCCTTGGTCTTGTCTCTCCATCTAGTTTTCTCAGCAATCTGGAAGCTTCACTACCTTTTCCTACTGGTGGGGACTATTCTGAGTGGACAATGGAAATTGGCCAAGGATTGATAGATCTCAAATTTTGACCATGCACATATGGAACATCAGTAACCTAGGCGTAGGAATGAAGACATATACAATACAAATAACATCCATTGAATGAAATCTTTCTTGTGC
This sequence comes from Pristiophorus japonicus, assembly GCF_044704955.1. NCBI lineage: Eukaryota > Metazoa > Chordata > Chondrichthyes > Pristiophoridae > Pristiophorus > Pristiophorus japonicus. The sequence continues at coordinate 9,546,382 of NC_091994.1, forward strand.
TGTGAGGCTGATTTACATCAGGTAAGAGTGTGTGCTTGGTCTCCCAGCTGGGATGGGTTCCAGCCTCCCAACAGGACCAGAGGACGTAATCAAGGCCGACACTCCAGTGCAGTATTGAGGATAATGCTGCACCATTGGACATATTTTCACGTGGACATTAGAAGAGGTAGTGGGTAGACCGGTTAGTGGTCTTCAAGGACGAGATCAAATGAGCCTTCTTCATCCAATTTCTGAGGGTAATGACCAGTCAATCTTGTGAGGAGGTGGAGGAGGAGATTGGTGTTTGTGGAGACTGCAGTGTGTAGAGATGCCTCTTGCGAGGTTTGGTCCTGCATAAATTCTGGCAATGGGGGAGCCAATAATTGGAGTTTGGATAATGGGGATTCCACTTTAATAAAGGAAGAGCTCAATCAGACTACTGTGGGATGTGAAAGGTTAATGGCCTCTGAAGCACGGAATACATTGAAAACATGCCTCACGCAAGTCATTATTGCCCAAAGTGTAAGTAAGACCTTTAAGTGGTGAGTCATGGAAAATTCCTCCTAGGTTGGGTTGGGATTGACAGGGATTCAGAGTCTGCTAATTCCCATCCACGTACGTGTACTTACAATTCCCTATGTGGGCTTTTTTTTTTGAGAGAAGCTGTCAGAATCTAGTAGGGCAATGATTCTGTCAAGGCTTGGAACATCTTCAACCGATTAAATATGCAGCAATTTGCATGCGCTGTGCTTCTCTTATAGAAGTGTTTCTCTCCACACAGTATAAAAGCGAGGTAGAAAGCAGGAGGAAATGTTTATGACAAGGCAACTGTTACATCACGACGTTGTTGCCCAGGTAACGGAAAGTTAATTAAGACCTACATCAAAGACCATAATGATTGCGGGCGCTTTCGTGAGCCTCAACAATAGAAACAAATAATTAGCAACTCCTTTCTCTGATGGAAGATCAGCTTATCATTACCCCCAAACATTTCTGTTTCATTAAATTACAGCAATTTTCATAAAAGAAAGTTAAAAAAAAATTACGGCAGTTGAATTTTAATGTGAATACATTTTTTAACAGCTCCCTGAATAGATTTATGTGAAATACTGAAAGTTAATTCTACTGAAATGAATGTCTTTCAAGGTGACCGTTATTTCTTTCAAGGACCAGAGCCCAACTTCTAAATGAAATGTACTTCATTTTAAAATCCTGGTGGATTGGAGTCTGAAACCCTCCATGCCGCCCCCTCCCCCGCTACCCGCCCCGGATATCTTTCTGATCGAAATATTTTCTTTTCATTCATCCTCAGGATGTAGGTGTCGCTGGCAAGGCCGGCATTTATTGCCCATCCCTAGCTATGCTGAGTAGGTAGTGCTGGGTACTTCTTGAACAACTGGTATAGGTTCGATACAACTGAGCGACTTGCTCGGTCACTTCAGAGAGCAGTTAAAAGTCAACCCCATTGGTGTGGGACTGGAGTCACATATAGGCCAGACCGGGTAAAGGCAGCAGATTTCCTTCTCTAAAGGATGTTAGTGAACACAGTTGGGTTTTTACATCAATCCACTTTTTACGGATACCAGCGTTTTATTTCCAGATTTAAAAAAAAAATTGAATTTGAATTTTCAAACTGAACTAGTTTTACTGTGAGAGACTACAACAACAACGTTTGCATTTATATAGCTCCTGCAGTGTTGGAAATCATCCCAAGGCGATTCACAGGAGCGTTACCAAACCAAATTTGACACCGAGCCACGCAAGGAGGTATGAGGACAAAAGCTTGGTCAAAAAGGTTTTAAGGAGCGTCTGAAAGGAGGAGAGAGAGGCGGGGAGGATTAGGGAGGGAATTCCAGAGCTTAGGGCCCGGGCAGCTGAAGGCACGGCCGCCAATGGTGGAGCGATGAAAGTTATCCACTTAGTCCCATTCGCCTGCCCTTTTCCCGTACCCTTTTAATTTTTTATTTTTCAAATATTTATCCACTTCCCTTTCAAAAGCAAAGATGAATTCAGCATCCACCACTGTTTCTGGAAGGGCGTTGCATGTTTTAATAATCCCCTGCGTAAAACAAATACCAGCCTAAACTCTCCCTTTCTTCATTTAGTGAAGATGTTCGATGGATGGGCCCTAGCGACCACCTCACTGACCAGTGGAAATCCTTTTCCTGTCTTACCTCACCGCATAATTTTGAAGACACTATCAGGTATCCTTTTAATTTTCTCTGTTCTTGAACAAGAGCCCCGAGTTCTCTGGTCTGGCCTCCTAGGTAAATCCTTCCCATACTTGGTTGCACCTTCGTGAGTTTCTCCTCTACCGACTTCATGGCCTTGTCATCCTTCCTCTGTATCGGGGATGCTCAAGAGGCGAGAATTGGATGAGCGCAGAGATCTCGGAGGGTTGTACAAGGGTTTCCATTTTTTCCTCATTTAGTGTCTGGGCTTGCGTGTGAAAAATAGACACTTGGCTACGTTAATGCGGGACCGCCGGCTGTTGTGGAATGTCCCCCCAGCAGGAGTTAGCATCTTTAGGACGGGAGAGGATCAAACTACAGAGGAAGGATGTCAAGGCCATGAAGCGGGTAGAGGAGAAACTCACGAAGGTGCAACCAAGTATGGAAAGGATTTACCTAGGAGGCCAGACCAGAGAATTCGGGGCTCTTGTTCAAGTAGAACAGAGAAAATTAAGAGAATACCTGATAGTGTCTTCAAAATTATGCGGTGAGGTAAGTCAGGAAAAGGATTTCCACTGGTCAGTGAGGTGGTTGCTAGGGCCCATCCATCGAACGTCTTCACTAAATGAAGAAAGGGAGAGTTTAGGCGGGTATTTGTTTTACGCAGGGGATTATTAAAACATGCAACGCGCTTCCAGAAACAGTGGTGGACGCTGAATTCGTCTTTGCTTTTGAAAGGGAAGTGGATAAATATTTGAAAAATAAAAAATTAAAAGGGTACAGGAAAAGGGCAGGCGAATGGGACTAAGTGGATAACTCTTTCAGAGAACAGGCAGAGGCACAATAGACTGAATAATCTCCCTCGGTGCTGTAAAATTCCATGATCCAGTTTAAAAAAAATTTGGCGACATTAAAAAAAGTAACTCATCACAAGAAGTCGTTCTGAAGGATGGGCATTTGCAGCGTTTCCTGACCGGAAAATGCGGGCAAGTTAATTGTTCTAAATATTACTTCAATCTAATTTTACCGTGTCACAATATTCAACGTCTGGGTGGAATAGGTTTGATCTCCAATGAAGCTCCTTAAAACCTATCTCCTTTCGTCACCTGCCCTAACATCTTGTGTGGCTCGGTGTCAAATTTTGTTTGATTACGCTCTTGTGAAGCGGCTTGGGACGATTTGCTACATTAAAGGCGCTATATAAATGCAGGTTACTGTTGTTTACCACGGGTCTGGGTAAAGGCCTGGGGGCATTTGCTGAGTTTGATTGGTACCCCATCCACCACCTTATACAGTCACACCCTCCACCACCGCGCACCCTGGTTGCAGTGTGCACCGTCTACAAGATGCATTGTAGCAACTCACCACGACTTCTTCGGCAGCACCTCCCAAACCCGCGACCTCTACCGCCTAGAAGGCCAAGGGCAGCAGGCGCATGGGAACACCACCACTTCCATGTTCCCCTCCAAGTCACACACCATCCTGACTTGGAAATATTTTGCCGTTCCTTCATCATCACTGGGTCAAAATCCTGGAACTCCCTCCCTAACAGCAGTGTGGGAGCACCTTGACCACGTGGACTGCAGCGGTTCAAGAAGGGGGCTCACCACCACCTTCTCGAGGGCAATTAGGGATGGGCAATAAATGCTGGCCTTGCCAGCGACGCCTACATCCCATGGACACATTTTTTTTTTAAGTACGTGCTGGTGGCAGGCAATCTTGCCCATTGGCAAAATGGCAGGCCCACTGGCGGTAGATAGGGTTCCTGACTCCGTCTCCAGGCTAGATCCAAGACCATCCCATCCTCTGTCGTCGAACTACAGTATGCGGACGATGCTTGTGTCCGCGCACATTCAGAAGCTGAACTCCAAGCCGTCGTCAACACCTTCACCGAGGCGTGCGAAAGAACAAAAGAACATAAGAATTAGGAACAGGAGTAGGCCATCTAGCCCCTCGAGCCTGCTCCGCCACTCAACAAGATCATGGCTGATCTGGCCGTGGACTCAGCTCCACTTACCCGCCTGCTCCCCGTAACCCTTATTGGTTAAAAATCTATCTATCTGTGATTTGAATACATTCAATGAGCTAGCCTCAACTGCTTCCTTGGGCAGAGAATTCCACAGATTCACAACCCTCTGGGAGAAGAAATTCCTTCTTAACTCGGTTTTAAATTGGCTCCCCCGTATTTTGAGGCTGTGCCCCCTAGTTCTAGTCTCCCCGACCAGTGGAAACAACCTCTCTGCCTCTATCTTGTCTATCCCTTTCATTATTTTAAATGTTTCTATAAGATCACCCCTCATCCTTCTGAACTCCAACGAGTAAAGACCCAGTCTACTCAATCTATCATCATAAGGTAACCCCCTCATCTCCGGAATCAGCCTAGTGAATCGTCTCTGTACCCCCTCCAAAGCTAGTATAATCCTTCCTTAAGTAAGGTGACCAAAACTGCACGCAGTACTCCAGGTGCAGCCTCACCAATACCCTGTACAGTTGCAGCAGGACCTCCCTGCTTTTGTACTCCATCCCTCTCGCAATGAAGGCCAACATTCCATTCGCCTTCCTGATTACCTGCTGCACCTGCAAACTAACTTTTTGGGATTCATGCACAAGGACCCCCAGGTCCCTCTGCACCGCAGCATGTTGTAATTTCTCCCCATTCAAATAATATTCCCTTTTACTGTTTTTTTTCCAAGGTGGATGACCTCACATTTTCCGACATTGTATTCCATCTGCCAAACCTTAAGCCCATTCGCTTAACCTATCTAAATCTCTTTGCAGCCTCTCTGTGTCCTCTACACAACCCGCTTTCCCACTAATCTTTGTGTCATCTGCAAATTTTGTTACACTACACTCTGTCCCCTCTTCCAGGTCATCTATGTATATTGTAAACAGTTGTGGTCCCAGCACCGATCTCTGTGGCACACCACTAACCACTGATTTCCAACCCGAAAAGGACCCATTTATCCTGACTCTCTGCTTTCTGTTAGCCAGCCAATTCTCTATCCATGCTAATACATTTCCTCTGACTCCGTGTACCTTTATCTTCTGCAGTAACCTTTTGTGTGGCACCTTATTGAATGCCTTTTGGAAATCTAAATACACCACATCCATCGGTACACCTCTATCCACCATGCTCGTTATATCCTCAAAGAATTCCAGTAAATTAGTTAAACGTGATTTCCCCTTCGTGAATCCATGTTGCGTCTGCTTGATTGCACTATTTCTATCTAGATGTCCCGCTATTTCTTCCTTAATGATAGCTTCAAGCATTTTCCCCACTACAGATGTTAAACTAACCGGCCTATAGTTACCTGCCTTTTGTCTGTCCCCTTTTTTAAACAGAGGTGTTACATTAGCAGCTTTCCAATCTGCTGGTACCTCCCAGAGTCCAGAGAATTTTGGTAGATTATAACGAATGCATCTGCCATAACTTCCGCCATCTGTTTTAATATCCTGGGATGCATTTCATCAGGACCAGGGGACTTGTCTACCTTGAGATCCATTAGCCTGTCCAGCACTACCCACCTAGTGATAGTGATTGTCTCAAGGTCCTCCCTTCCCACATTCCCGTGACCAGCAATTTTTGGCATGGTTTTTGTGTCTTCCACTGTGAAGACCGAAGCAAAATAATTGTTTAAGGTCTCAGCCATTTACACATTGCCCATTATTAAATCCCCCTTCTCATCTTCTAAGGGACCAACATTTACTTTAGTCACTCTTTTCCGCTTTATATATCGGTAAAAGCTTTTACTATCTGTTTTTATGTTTTTCGCAAGTTTATTTTCATAATCTATCTTTCCTTTCTTTATTGCTTTCTTAGTCATTCTTTGCTGTCGTTTAAAATTTTCCCAATCTTCTAGTTTCCCACTAACCTTGGCCACCTTATAAGCATTGGTTTTTAATTTGATACTCTCCTTTATTTCCTTGGTTATCCACGGCTGGTTATCCCTTCTCTTGCCACCCTTCTTTTTCACTGGAATATATTTTTGTTGAGCACTATGAAAGAGCTCCTTAAAAGTCCTCCACTGTTCCTCAATTGTGCCACCGTTTAGTCTGTGTTTCCAGTCTACTTTAGCCAACTCTGCCCTCATCCCACTGTAGTCCCCTTTGTTTAAGCATAGTATGCTCATTTGAGACATTACTTCCTCACCCTCAATCTGTATTACAAATTCAACCATACTGTGATCGCTCATTCCGAGAGGATCTTTTACTAGGAGATTGTTTATTATTCCTGTCTCATTACACAGGACCAGATCTAAGATAGCTTGCTCCCTTGTAGGCTCTGTTACATACTGTTCTAAGAAACAATCCCGTATGCATTCTATGAATTCCTCCTCAAGGCTACCCCGTGCGATTTGATTTGACCAATCGATATGTAGGTTAAAATCCCCCATGATTACTGCCATTCCTTTTTCACATGGGCCTTACACTAAACATCCGTAAAACAAAGGTCCTCCACCAACCTGACCCCGCTGCACAGCACTGCCCCCCCGGTCATCAAAATTCACGGCTCAGCCCTGGACAATGTGGACCACTTTCCATACCTCGGGAGCCTACTATCAGCAAGGGCAGATATCGATGATGAGATCCAACACCGCCTCCAGTGCGCCAGCGCAGTCTTTGGTCGCCTGAGGAAGAGACTGTTCAAAGATCAGGCCCTGAAATCTGGCACCAAGCTTATGATCTACAGGGCTGTAGTGATACCAACCCTCCTGTATGGCTCAGAGATGTGGACCATATACAGTAGACACCTCAAATCGCTGGAGAAATACCAGCAACGATGTCTCTGCAAGATCCTGCAAATCCCCTGGGAGGGCAGACGCACCAACGTCAGTGTTCTCGATCAGGCCAACATCCTCAGCATCGAAGCACTGACCACACTTGGTCAACTCTGTTGGGTGGACCACATTGTCCGCATGCCCGACACAAGGCTCCCAAATCAAGCGCTCTACTCGGAACTCCTTCAAGGGAGCCCCAGGTGGGCAGAGGAAACGTTTCAAGGACACCCTCAAAGTCTCCTTGATAAAGTGCAAGATCCCGACCGACACCCTGGCCAAAGACCGCCCTAAGTGAAGAGCATCTGGGAGAGCGCTGAGCACCTCGAGCCTCATCACCGAGAGCATTCAGAAAACAAGCGCAGGCAGCGGAAGGAGCGTGCGGCAAACCAGACTTCTCACCCACCCTTTCCTTCAACCACTGTCTGTCCCACCTGTGACAGAGACTGTAATTCCCGTATTGGACTGTTCAGTCACCTGAGAACTCACTTTTAGAGTGGAAGCAAGTCTTCCTCGATTTCGAGAGACTGCCTATTATGATGATGGGTCAGACAATGGCCCCATCAGTCATCTTAACAGCTCCAATTTTGAGGAACCATACCATTTCTCATCCGTCAATTTTTTTTACAGAACATACATTTTGCAACATCAACCAGAAACACCAACTTGCCTTTATATAGAACGTCTTTAACGCAGGAAAATATTGCAAGGAGCTTGACTGAGGCATAAGGAGAAACAGATGGCGAGAGATAAGCGGGTGTGGGGTCAAAGCGGTGGGTTTTACGGATAATCTTAAAGGAGGAGAAGGAGATGGAAGAGGTAGAACTATTCGGGAGCGAATTCTAGAGCATGGGATCATAGAAATCACAGAAGGAGGCCATTCGGCCCATCGCATCTGTGCCGACTGAAATAAAGCTATCCAGCCTAATCCCACTTTTCCAGCTCTTGGTCCGTAGCCCTGTGGGTGCATTTGCAAGTACCTTTTAAATGTGATAAGGGTTTCTGCCTCTACCACCCTCTCAAGCAGTGAGTTCCAGACCTCCACTACCCTCTGGGTGGAAAAAATCTCCCCTAAACTCCCCTCTATCCTTCTATCAATTACTTTAAATCTATGCCCCCTGGTTATTGACCTCTCTGCTTAAGGAAATAGGCCCTTCCAATCCACTCTATCCAGGCCCCTCATCATTGTATACACCTCAATCAAGTCTCCCCTCATCCTCCTCTGTTCCAAAGAAAACAACCCCAGCCTATCCAATCTTTTCTCATAGCTGACATTCTCCAGTCCTGGCAAGATCCTTGGAAGCTGAAGGCAATGACGGAGTGAAAGCTGCAGGGACGGCATAAGAGTTCAGAGTTAGAGGAACATGACGCTTTGGGAGGATGGGAGTGGGTGGGTTTTACAGCTGCAGGAGGTTAAGAGACAGAGAAGGGAGAGGCCATGGAGGGATTTATGCACAAGATTGAATGCTTTATGTTTGACGTCATTCAGTTGTTGAGTGGAGCGGCCAGACGGTGGGATCGATGGATTGGGAAGTTCCCCAGCCTGGATGGCTTGTGTCGCTGCTGCAGTTAGACCTATTTAACGCACTGTGGCCATAACCACTCTTGTGTGAATTTCAATGTTTAGAATCTTGGGCATCATTCTACTACAGTGTCACTCCCATGCTGCATGCATTAATTGTTCTCAATGCTCTGAAATTATTAAATTCACATCCATTGGTCGTTGACCTATATTTCATGGTTGGGGAAATCCAAACGCGATGAGGCACATTATATGCTGTGTCTCCTGCCCCAAGCACTGAGCCACCATCAAGAAGCCCAGTGCTATCTTTGCGCCCATTGCTAACAATCCCATAGGATGACATCACCCTATAGATGACATCATTGCCCACTCCCCCAATGTTGCATCAGGCTACATTGTTGGAACTCAAAGTAAGTGCAGTATAAAGACAGACTTGCATTTATATAGCGCCTTTCACTACCTCAGGACTTCCCAAAGCACTTTACAGCCAATGAAGTACTTTTGGAGTGCAGTCACTGTTGTAATGTGGGAAATGCGCCAGCCAATTTGCACACAGCAAGCTCCCACAAACAGCAATGTGATAATGACCAGATAATCTTTTTTTTTAAATGATTGAGGGATAAATATTGGCCAGAATACTGGTGATAGCTCTTCTGCTCGTCTTAGAAATAGTGCCATGGGATCTTTTGTGTCCACCTGAGAGGGTGGGTAGGGCCTCGGTTTAACGTCTCATCCGAAAGATGGCAACTTGGACAGTGTAGAGCTCCCTCAGCACTGCACTGGGAGTGTCAGCCTAGAGTGTCAGTCTTGGAGTGGGACTTGAACCCACAACCTTTTGACCCCAAGGCGAGGGGTGCTACCCACTGAGCCACAGCTGACACTAGTAGGGTTTATGTGACGCGAAGTTTGGGTGCGGGAGATTGTGGGAGGAATGAAAGGCGAGATGGTAAGAAATTCTGGGGCCTGAAATTACTGGGGTGGCGGTGGGCCCATAATGGGCAGATTGCCAGCAGGAGGAGCAGGAATTTGGGGTGGAACCTGACTGAGGACAGGCACGGTTGTCCGAGGGGATCGATTACCTCTTCATGCCCCGCACGTTACCCAACATGGGAGGACATTCTTCTTAAATTCAAGCTTCACCCCATTCAGGTGCTTTGGCTCCCCCCATTGGAATGGTTAGGTATTGCAATGATGGAGGGAAACCAAAAGCCTTTGACAGGATGCTGCTCTTCTTTCCACCACCTCTTCCCGCCGGCTGCTTCTCTCATGCCTCCCCCCCTATCCCGATTATTAAATCGATCCTGTCCCAAGCTGGTGGAGCTGGGACTCTGGAATTTCAGGATTCCCTACTGTCTGTGGTCCTGGAGATGAGAGCGAATAGGAGACAGTGTGATGAGCCTCAGTTTCAGCACAGTGAGGATTATGGGTAGGGGAAGAGTGTGTGGGACATGCTGGCTGATCTGGAGCAGGTCCATAGCCCTGCCATTAGTACCTCTGGCTCAATGGGCAGCACACTCTCCTCTGTGTCAGAAGGTTGTGGGTTCAAGTCGCACTCCAGGGACTTCAGCACAAAAATCTAGGCTGACACTCCCAATGCAGTGCTGAGGGAGTGCCGCACTGTCGGAGGTGCCGTATTTCAGATGAGATGTTAAACTGAGGCCCTGTCTGCTCTCTCAGGTGGATGTAAAAGATCCCATGGCACTATTTCGAAGAAGAGCAAGGGAGTTATCCCAAGTGTCCTGTCCAATATTTATCCCTCAATCAACGTCTTAAAAACAGATTATCTGGTCTTAGAAACATAGAAACATAGAAAATAGGTGCAGGAGTAGGCCATTTGGCCCTTCGAGCCTGCATCACCATTCAATAAGATCATGGCTGATCATTCACTTCAGTACCCCTTTCCTGCTTTCTCTCCATACCCCTTGATCCCTTCAGCTGTAAGGGCCACATCTAACTCCCTCTTGAATATATCTAACAAACTGGCCTCAACAACCCTCTGCGGTAGAGAATTCCACAGGTTAACAACTCTTTGAGTGAAGAAGTTTCTTCTCATCTCAGTCCTAAATGGCTTACCCCTTATCCTTAGGCTGTATCCCCTGGTTCTGGACTTCCCCAACATCGGGAACATTCTTCCTGTATCTAAACTGTCCAGTCCCGTCAGAATTTTATATGTTTCTATGAGATCCCCTCTCATCCTTTTAAACTCCAGTGAATAAAGGCCCAGTCAATCCATTCTCTCCTCATATGTCAGTCCTGCCATCCCGGGAATCAGTCTGGTGAACCTTCGCTGCACTCCCTCAATAGCAAGAACGTCCTTCCTCAGATTAGGAGACCAAAACTGAATACAATATTCCAGGTGAGGCCTCACCAAGGCGCTGTACAACTGTTCATTATTACATTGCTGTGTGTGGGAGCTTGCTGTGTGCAAATTGGCTGCTGCGCTTCCGACCATCATCATCATCATAGACAGTCCCTCGGAATCGAGGAAGACTTGCTTTCACTCTAAAATGAGTTCTTAGGTGGCTGAAAGTCCAATACGAGAACCACAGTCCCTGTCACAGGTGGGACAGATAGTCGTTGAGGGAAAGGGTGGGCGGGACTGGTTTGCCGCACCCTCTTTCCGCTGCCTGCGCTTGATTTCTGCACGCTCTCGGCGATGAGACTCGAGGTGCTCAGCGCCCTCCCGGATGCACTTCCTCCATTTAGGGCGGTCTTTGGCCGAGGACTCCCAGGTGTCAGTGGGGATGTTGCACTTTATCAGGGAGGCTTTTAGGGTGTCCCTGTGACATTTCCTTTGCCCACCTTTGGCTCGTTTGCCTTGAAGGAGTTCTGAGTAGAGCGCTTGCTTTTGGGAGTCTCATGTCTGGCATGCGAAAGATGTGGCCTGCCCAGCGGAGCTGATCAAGTGTGGTCAGTGCTTCAATGCTGGGGATGTTGGCCTGGTCGAGGACGTTAATGTTGGTGCGTCTGTCCTCTCGGGATTTGTAAGATCTTGCGGAGGCATCGTTGGTGGTATTTCTCCAGTGACTTGAGGTGTCGACTGTACATGGTCCATGTCTCTGAGCCATACAGGAGGGCAGGTATCACTACAGCCCTGTAGACCATGAGCTTGGTGGCAGTTATGAGAGCCTGGTCTTCAAATACTCTTTTCCTCAGGCGGCCGAAGGCTGCACTGGCGCACTGGAGGCGGTGTTGAATCTCGTCGTCAATGTCTGCTCTTGTTGATGAGAGGCTCCCGAGGTATGGGAAATGGTCCAGGTTGTCCAGCATTGCACTCGCGTTTCCTACATTACAACAGTGGCTACACTCCAAAAATACTTCATGGACTGTAAAGCGCTTTGAGGCGTTCGGTGGTCATGAAAGGCGCTATATGAATGCAAATCTTTCTTTCTTTTCCTCTCTTGTGTGGAAGGACTTGGTGACGCCCCAGGAGGGAGATATCAGGAACTTCTTGTGTGTGGCGGACCCAGAACAAGAACGAATCTCCTCCTGTTCGACCCTCGTCACACATAACACCAAGTCAACTGCCAACATCTGCCCACTTCTAAACCCTGCTCCATTTTACAAATCTCCAGAAATAATTCCGCTATAAACTCTCTCCCTTTGTGTCTGTGTCTCAGTATTTGGTTCAATATCAGCAAGATGATCTATGTTGGTTTAAAGGGCTCGTAACATATACCCATTAGCATGACTTGCCTTATGACATGTATGCAGTATAAGTCTTGACATATGTCTAATTTATTTTGCATATATGTAAATTAATTGCAATTAGAATTGAGTTTTCAAGCCTCCCTGCTGTTGGGTGGGAGAGGAGCGGCTTAATGACAAAAAAAATTATGTTTAGAATTCGGCAATTGCCGTTTGCAATGATCATTTTCATTTCCGAATACCTGTAATTTGTCGACTGCCTCAGTTCTTTCCCTCAGGGTAATCCTAATTTCTTTCTGAGGATATTGAACGGAGTTCCACAGCCTGCAGAGCAACAGAAAATTCACTTGAGCTGGTTTTGAAAACTGTACCATGTCTGTGAGACCATTCTATGCTCCTCCCTCACCACCCTGTGCAGCCCAGCGTGAATTGCCTTCGATAGAAATTGTCTAATGTTGACAGCAACAACAGAAACTTGAATTTATATAGCGCCTTTAACATAGTAAAACGCCCCAAGGCGCTTCACAGGAGTGTTTTCAAATGGAATTTGACACCCAGCCACACAAGGAGATTTTAGGGCAGGTGACCAAAAGAAAGCCTTGCATTTATATAGCGCCTTTCACGACCACCGGACTTCTCAAAGCGCTTTGCAGCCACTGAAGTGCTTTTGGAGTGTAGTCACTGTTGTAATGTGGGAAACACTGTTGATCCCGCATTGGACTCTTCAGTCACCTGAGCACTCATTTTTAGTGTGGAAGCAAGTCACCCTCAACTCCGAGGGACTGCCTAAGAAGAATGTGGGAAACGTGGTACCCAACTTGCACACAGCAAGCTCCCACAAACAGCAACGTGATAATGACCAGATAATCTGTTTTTGTGATGTTGATTGAGGGATAAATATTGGCCCCAGGACACCGGGGATAACTCCCCTGCTCGTCTTTGAAATAGAGCCAAGGGATCGTTTACGTCCACCTAAGAGAGCAGACATGGCCAAAAGACGACACCTCCATTGGTACTGCCCGGGACTGTCAGCCTAGATTTATGTGCTCAAGTTGCTAGAATGGGACTTGACCCCACAACCCTCTGACTCAGAGGCAAGTTTAGAATAACTCCACAAGACTGAGTACTGTGAGCTTAAACTGATGTGACCTTGGTCTCTTTAATAAAACTCCAGAGTGCCAAAGCAGCATGGCAGACAACCTTTTATACTCGCTTGCATGAGGTGTGCAGGTGACCCTTGGGCCTCCAGCAGGTGCGCCCTCTGGTGGCAAGTCTTACACAGTTATAATGTTTACATACATAATATCACTCCCCCCCCCAAAGTCTTTGATACAAGTTATTTACAAGTTGAGGCGGTCCAGGGCCCTTCGCTCCCTGGTTGAACACTTGAGTTCGAACTCTGGCATGGGTGAGTTGGTTGGGCCATTGCTGTACTGCAGCGCGGCTGGTCTGACTGGACTGTTGGGAATGGTGGGTTCATCCTCTTGATTGACGGCGAGGTCGATTGCTGGTTGGGTGTGTGTTGGTGGATCGATGATGGTGATGTCTTCTTCAAGTTGTTTCTGGTTGTCAGTGAATCGCAGTTTGGTCTGATCCAAATGCTTTCTGTATGTTTGTCCATTCATTAGTTTGACAACAAACACTCTATTCCGCTCCTTGGCCAAGGCAGTGCCAGCAGCCCATTTGGGACCATGACCGTAATTAAGGACAAACACAGGGTCATTTACATCAATGTCACGCGATACAGCCGCGCGATCGTGGCACATGTTTTGCCGGTGACGCCGGGTTTCCACATGATCATTAAGATCTGGGTGGACTAAGGAGAGCCTGGTTTTGAGTGCTCTCTTCATTAACAATTCCGCCGGGGGAACCCCGGTAAGCGAGTGGGGTCGCGTCCGGTAGCTGAGCAGAACACGAGATAAACGAGTTTGCAGGGAGCCGCCCGTCACACGTTTCAAGCTCTGCTTGATAGTTTGGACTGCCCGTTCCGTTTGACCGTTGGATGCGGGCTTAAACGGGGCAGACCTGACATGCTTAATGCTATTGCGGGTCATAAACTTGTTGACCTCTGAGCTGGTGAAACACGGTCCATTGTCACTGACAAGGACGTCGGGCAAGCCATGGGTGGCGAACATAGCCCGGAGGCTTTCAGTGGTGGCAGTGGATGTGCAGGATCACATGATTACACATTCAATCCATTTAAAGTAAGCGTCCACTACTACTAAGAACATCTTTCTTAGAAGGGGGCCAGCGAAATCTACGTGGATCCTGGACCATGGTTTGGAGGGCCATGACCACAGACTCAGTGGAGCCTCCCTTGGTGCATTGCTCAACTGTGAGCAAGTGCGACATTGGTGTACGCATGACTCCAAATCTGAGTCAATGCCGGGCTACCAAACGTGCGACCTGGCGATAGCCTTCATCATGACTATGCCTGGGTGGGTACTGTGTAGGCCGCGTATAAACGTTTCCCTGCCTTTTTTTGGCAAAGCCACGCGATTACCCCATAAGAGACAATCCGACTGGGTGGACATTTCATCGTTACGTCGGTGAAACGGCTTAATTTCATCTTGCATTTCCCCGGGAACAGCCGACCAGCTCCCATTGAGGATGTAGCTTTTTACAAGTGATAGCACAGGGTCCTGGCTGGTCCAGGTCCTGATCTGGCGAGCAGTGACGGGTGACCCCTCGCTCTCAAAAGCATCCATGACCAGAAGCAAGTCTGCGGGCTGGGCCATTTCCACCCCGGTGGTGGGCAATGGTAGCCGACTGAGGGCACCAGCACAGTTCTCCGTGCCTGGTCTGTGGCGGATAACATAGTCATAGGCGGACAATGTTAGTGCCCATCTTTGGATGTGGAACGAAGCATTGGTGTTTATACCTTCGCTTTCTGAAAACAGCGAAATGAGCGATTTGTGGTCGGTTTCAAGCTCGAACCGGAGTCCAAATAGGTATTGGTACATTTTCTTAACCCCGTATACGCATGCTAACGCCTCTTTCTCGACCATACTGTAGGCTCTTTCAGCTTTAGACAGACTTCTAGACGCATATGCAACCGGTTGCAGTTTGCCCGATACATTGGTTTGCTGTAACACACAGCCGACCCCACACGAAGATGCGTCACAAGCTAGCACTAATCATTTACACGAGTCATACAAGTAACTTGTTAGAACATAGAAAGTTTCTGGCCTCCTTAAAGGCTGTCTCTTGAGATTTACCCCAAACCCAATCATTACCCTTACGTAGCAACATGTGCAATGGTTCCAGCAAAGTGCTCAACCTGGGTAGAAAGTTACCAAAATAGTTGAGGAGAGCCAGGAACCAATGCAGCTCCGTCACATTCTGTGGTCTGAGTGCATTCTTGATGGCCTCCGTCTTTGAGTCCGTTGACTCTGATGCCGTCTGCCGCAATCTTTCTTCCCAAAAATTTGACCTCTGGCACCAGGAAAACACACTTGGAGTGTTTCAGCCTGAGTCCCACTCTGTCTAGTCGAATTAGAACCTCTTCCAGGTTGTGCAGGTGTTCAATGGTGTCACGACCGGTGATCAGGATGTCGACTTAGCAACATAGAAACATAGAAAATAGGTGCAGGAGCAGGCCATTCGGCCCTTCGAGCCTGCACCACCATTCAATATGATCATGGCTGATCATGCAACTTCAGTACCCCATTCCTGCCTTCTCTCCATGCCCCCTGATCCCTTTAGCTGTAAGGGCCACATCTAACTCCCTTTTGAATATATCCAACGAACTGGACTCAACAACTTTCTGTGGTAGAGAATTCCACAGGTTCACAATTCTCTGGGTGATAAAGTTTCTCCTCTTCTCAGTCTTAGATGGCTTACCCCTTATCCTTAGACTGTGACCCATGGTTCTGGACTTCCCCAACATCGGGAACATTCTTCCTGCATCTAACCTGTCCAACCCCATCAGAATTTTATATGCTTCTATGAGATCCCTCTTATTCTTCTAAATGCCAGTAAATATAAGCCTAGTCGATCCAGTCTTTCTTCATATGTCAGTCCTGCCATCCCGGGAATCAGTCTGGTGAACCTTCGCGGCACTCCCTCAATAGCAAGAATGTCCTTCCTCAGATTAGGAGACCAAAACTACACACAATACTCAAGGTGTGGTCTCACCAAGGCCCTGTACAACTGCAGCAAGATCTCCCTGCTCCTCTCCTCAAATCCTCTCGCTATGTAGACCAACATGCCATTTGCTTTCTTTACTGCCTGCTGTAACTGCATACCTACTTTCAATGATTGATGTACCATGACACCCAGGTCTCATTGAACCTTCCCTTTTACTAATCTGTCACCATTCAGATAATCTGCCTTCCTGTTTTTGCCACCAAAGTGGATAACCTCATACTTATCCACATTATACTGCATCTGCCATGCATTTGCCCACTCACCTAACCTGTCCAATCACTCTGCAGCCTCTTAGCATCCTCCTCACAGCTCACACTGCCACCCAGCTTAGTGTCATCTGCAAACTTGGAGATATTACATTCAATTCCTTTGTCTAAATCATTAATATATATTGTAAATAGCTGGGGTCCCAGCACTGAACCTTGCGGTACCCCACTGCCTGTCATTCTGAAAAGGACCCGTTTATTCCCACTCTTTGCTTCCTGTCTGCCAACCAGTTCTCCATCCACGTCAATACATTACCCCCAATCCCATGTGCCTTAATTTTGCACACTAATCTCTTGTGTGGGACCTTGTCAAAAGCCTTTTGAAAGTCCAAATACACCACATCCACTGGTTCTCCCTTATCCACTCTACTAGTTACATCTTGAAACACAACGGTGCGCGGAACCGATTTGAGCAGACTCTCCATGTTCCTCTGGAAAATGGCAACCCCAAAAGGACATCTGTGGTATATAAACAGTCCTTTGTGCGTGTTGATGCACGTCAATCTATTCGAAGATTCAGCCAGCTCCTGTGTCATGTAAGCGGAGGTTAGATCCAATTTGGTGAACAACTTCCCCCCCCTGCTAACGTTGCGAACAGATCATCCGCCTTGGGTAGTGGATACTGGTCTTGTAACGAGACTCGGTTGATCATTACCTTGTAGTCTCCGCTTTTCAACAATGGAACAATTGGGCTGGCCCACTCGTTGAACTTAACTGGCGATATGATTCCCTCCCGTTGAAGTCTGTCCAGTTCGATCTCGACTTTCTCTCTCATCATATATGGAACCACTCGAGCCTTGTGATGAACAGGCCGTGCATCAGGGACTAGATGGATCTGCACCTTGGCGCCTGTGAAATTGCCGATGCCTGGTTGAAATAGCAACAGAAATTTGCTCAGCACTTGAGCGCACGAGGCGTCATCCACTGAAGATAGTGCTTTCATGTCATCCCAGTTCCATCGAATCTTTCCTAGCCAGCTTCTGCTGAACAGCGTTGGGCCATCGCCTGGTACAATCTACAGTGATAAGTCATACACAGCTCCATCGTACAATACCTTCACTGCTGCATTGCCAATGACTGATATGAGCTCTTTGGTGTAAGTGCGCAGCTTTGTATAAATCGGGCTCAGTTTGGGCCTTTGTGCCTTGTTGCTCCACAGTTTCTCAAAAGCCTTCTGGCTCATAATTGACTGACTCGCCCCCGTGTCCAACGCCATGGAAACTGGAATGCCGTTTAATTTGACTTTCAGCATTATAGGAGGGCTCTTGGTGGTGAAGGTGTGTACCCCATACACTTCTTCCTTGGCCTCGGGTTGAGTTGCCCCCTTACTCGTTCTGTGTGATCCGCTTTGGATCGACCATCTTCTACCGACTCTGCCACGTGGTGAGTCGCAGCACGTTTGCATTCGCTGGAGGTGCCCCATTGTTTCGCAGCCTTTAGCACACGTAGTGCTTGAATCGACATTAATGGGCTCTATGATTACCCCCGCAGCGCCAACATGTTGTTAATGGATTCGCATTCACGCCCCACGGCGGGCTCTGAGTCATCCTAGGTCTTGCAGCTGCAGATGGGTAGGCCCTGGCCATGTACAGTTCTGCCAGCTAACGGCGTTATTTTATACACAGTACTTGCCGGTGAGCTTTGATGCTGAGAAGATATCAGTTTAGTATTATCGTTCGTGGACGTGAAAGCCTGGGCTATCGTGATGGCCTTGTTCAGGTCTGGGGATTCGGCAGACAGCAGCTTGCGAAGAATGACCTCGTGGCTGATTCCAAGCATGAAAATGTCCCGCAGCATTTCCTTCAAATATCCAGCAAAATCGTAAGGTCCCGCAAGGCATCTTAGGTCGGCGACATAACTCGCCACATCCTGGCCCTCGGAGCAATGGTGCGTATAGAAGCGATACCTGGCCATTAAGATGCTCTCTTTCGGCTTGAGGTGTTCCCAAACCAGCGTACACAACTCTGCATTTGTCTTTTCCGTTGGTTTCGTCGGTGCTAGCAGATGCTTGATGAGGCCGTATGTTGTAGACCCACAAAAGGTGAGGAGAATCGCCCTGCGTTTGATCACTTTATCGTCCGCATCTAGCTCATTGGCCACGAAGTACTGGTCGAGATGTTCAACGAAGGCTTCCCAATAATCACCCTCTACAAATCGCTCAAGAATACCAACGGCAGCCATAACCGCATGAAAGTTTGTGATCTGTTACTCGTCGCCAATTGTTATGTTTAGAATAACTCCACAAGACTGAGTACTGTAAGCTTAAACTGATGTGACCTTAGTCTCTTTAATAAAACTCCAGAGTGCCAAAGCAGCATGGTAGACAACCTTTTATACTCCCTTGCATGAGGTGTGCAAGTGCGCCCTCGAGTGGCAAGTCTTACACAGTTATAATGTTTACATACATAACAGCAAGGGTGCTACCCACTGAACCATAGCTGACAGTAAGGGACATCTTGCTACAGCTATACAAGGTATTGATGAGGCCACACCTGGAATACTGCGTGCAGTTTTGGTTTCCATATTTAAGAAAGGATATACTTGCTTAGGAGGCAGTTCAGAGAAGGTTCACTCGGTTGATTCTGGGGATGAGGGGGTTGACTTATGAGGAAAGGTTGAGTAGGTTGGGCCTCTACTCATTAGAATTCAGAAGAATAAGAGGTGATCTTATCGAAACGTATAAGATTATGAGGAGGCTTGACAAGGTGGATGCAGAGAGGATGTTTCCACTGATGGGGAGACTAGAACTAGAAGGCATGATCTTAGAATAAGGGGCCACCCATTTAAAACAGAGATGAGGAGACATTTCTTCTCTGAGGGTTGTAAATCTGTGGAATGCACTGTCACAGATAGCTGTGGAAGCTGGGACATTGAATAAATTTAAGACAGAAATAGACAGTTTCTTAAATGATAGGGGGATAAGGGGGTATGGGAAGCGGGCGGGGAGGTGAAGCTGAGTCCATGATCAGATCAGCCATGATCTTATTGAATGGCGGAGCAGGCTCGAGGGGTCATATGGCCTGTTCCTGTTCCTATTTCTTATGTTCTTATCTTATAGCAGGTGAGAGTGATAAAGAGCTAGAGAGGCGGAGGGAAGTAATTCCAGAGTTTAAGGCTTAGCCAGCTAAAGGCACGGCCACCAATCGTGGAGCGATTAAAATCGGGGATGCTCAAGAGGCCAGAATTGTAGGAGAGCAGAGATCTCGGAGGATTGCAGGGCTGGAGGAAGTTACAGGGGACGGGAGAGTGGCGAGACATGGAGGGATTTGAAAACGAAAATGAGAATTTTAATGGCCCTTTGCTGTGTTTAGACATTGGGCGGGGACAGGATTAGGCTTGGCTGCTTTGTGTCCAATCACCAGCCAACATTCCATACTCTCGGTTCACACTGAGGAAACATGGTCACTTGAACAACGGACCAGAAGTGTAAATTCACCAGTACTGAAATCCTAACAAGAAAGGGAGGATGGGTTTGAGAATCGGTGCTTCAGTGTTGTACCTCTATGACCCTTCAAATGCAGCTCCTTGCTGGGATTGTGGGATCAGTGAATTGACTCCGGGGGGGGGATAACGACGGGTGAATTTTTCCGGTTAGGGATGTGGGGGGAGATCACTTGCAGAAACTCGATGGCCATACTGTAAACATGAACTGCCTTGTGTGATTTTACGAGATCTATTACCAGCGGCGAGCTTGGTTATTAGAAACCTTCATTATCCACGAGTTAATAAAAAGCATTAAAATGCGTAAAAACTAAGATTAAAACTCATTGCAGATATAGCTGCCAGTATGGATTATGATTAAGACCACGGATTTGTGGTTTTGGCACAGCAACTTGAACTTATACAGCACCCTGGGAAGCTTTACTACGTTAAAAGCGCTACTTAAATACAGTTTGTTGTTGATGTCTTCAGGGAAGAATGGGACAGAGTCACAGAATGCGGTCTCCACCACACGAGTAAAACCCCCAGCAGGCCGGGGGCATTGGAGGGAGCAGCATGCGGCGGCCTGACCCGGAAATTGGTGCGGTCCCGGCCTTCAAGACCATCAGCAGGCCGGGGCCACTGGAGGGAGCAGCGTGCGGTGGTATACCACTGCAGGGAGCAGCGCGTGCTGCTGCAGGAGGGCGACGGCTACGAAGCCAGGTCGCTGGTTGCAGCGCGGGCAGGCACAGCAGGAGGGGCGAAGGGGCGGCAAGAGTCTGTAGAGAGAAGTGACCGGGGCCCAGGAGAGACGTGAATCTGGGGTCCAGCAGAGGCGAGGGCCCAGGGCCAGCACGGGCCCAGCCCACACTGCGATATGTGAGCGCGCTCGGTCTGTGCAGCAGAGCTGGTCTCCAGTTAGTCCTGGTTAACCCTTGCCACTGGACCAAGACCTAGCTCTGTCAAGCCCGTGTGGTGGCTGGTGTGCAACGGCCACCACACGTTAAAAAAATCCACGCACAGCCATCTTCCACCCTTCACGATGTAGTTCGGGACCTAGAATATTAGGTCCTTCATTGAAACACCTGTGAACTCATCCCTTTTTGGCGTGGAAGCAAGTCATCCTCACTTTGAGGGACTGCCTATGATGAAGACCCCCAGCCTCCCCACTAACGGGCTGCCCTAACATCTCTGTACGACTACACGCGGCCAGCAGATGGAGGAAGCTTGCGTTCCACGGGGCAGACCCTGGTTCCAACATAGAAAAGGCCCGTGTCTAAACCCAGCGAGCTGGATTTTCCCTATGTTGCCGTATTCTCTGTTCGCCCCCAGGAGGGGCGGTAATGGCGGCGGGGATGGTTTCTGGGCGGGCGGCCAGCTCCCAGCGCCCCGCCGGGCAAATTAGCCCGGGAGCGTCAAGCCGGCGTGGAACGCCACCGGTTTCGACTGCGCATATCGATTTTTGATTGGCGCCGACCCTGCAACGATGAGTGAAGTCAGTCATCAATGAGGTAGGTTTGATTGTTTTGTTTATTTTTATCTTTGCGAGTTACTCTAATGTGGGGAGGGCAAGGTATTGGGAATGGTTTTTGTGGGGTTCTTTTTCCGACGGAAGCCTCCTTTCGGGCGCTCCGTGGCCAGCCCTTTAGCAACGGATTTTCAGTTGCTCAGCCGGCCGAGTGCCCTGAGAGAGGTGTGCAACGCCTCCCTTAGTGCTCCGCCCCACACTCAGGGCCCAGATGGCAAATTTAGTGGCTGCAGGCGCAAACTGTTCCCGGGCGCAAATGTTACCGTCCCGCCGCCATTACCGCCCCGAAATGAGCAGAACTGAAAGTCCGGCCCCAGTGTGCACCCCCAGCCTTTACATGTGCTTATTTACATTGGGTGAGATCTAATTGGATGATCTGAATAAAGAATCCAAGTGTCTGACTGGCTGTTTCGGATCGAGAAGGGAGGTTCTGCATCGCGAGGCTAAGGTGTTGCCGACTATATGTGGATTTGTGTCACGAGCATGCCTTGAATTTAAAGGAGGAGAGGACCCAGTTGTGCGAGTCGGCAGGCAGGCACAACTCTCCACTGACTGTGCTAATGCACTGTATGAGAGGTTAGTTTATATTTCGTTGCGGCTGGCATCCGTGACTCAGAGAGCGTTCTTGGAAATGTTGTTTTTTTCCGCCTTACTGTAGTTTTAAGTCCAAACAAAGGGCAGTGACTGGGGGATGGGTTAAGGTGCCTGGACTAAACAGGCCTTAAGTAATGTGAATCTGTGTGTGTGTGTGAGAGAGAGAAACGGAGATAGGGAGACAGATGAAGATAAAGTACAGGATTATGTTATGGCCTGCAGCAGCTCAAATGCCTGCCTGTTAATGAAAATAGAGATTTGATTGGATTAACTTGCTGATTAAACTGACCTAATATTGGGTAAGCCACAATATCAACAGTCGGATTTGCCGTAATGCTCAACGTGTCTCCAATCATTATGCAGACATTAAATGGGTCATTGGTTTTAAACCCTACCAGCCTTATATTGAGTGCTGTATCTCGGGTTGCCAACTCTGGTTGGACATATTCCTGTCGGTGGTATCACATGACCTCTTTCCTCCAACCTCCTGCCCCCATTGGTCACCCAAACGGCCCATACTCATGATGCCCTGCCTTCCCAGGCCAATTGGAAAGCAAATAGACACTTCCTTACCCGATTGGAGGATCGCTGACTGATAAGTCAAACAGCTTCTTCTACCCCCATCTCCAATTTTTTTTGTAATTAGTAAACAAATCGTGTTCAAAGCCCTTTGTTTTTAAAGCTCCTGTCATGTATGCATCTGCGAGTATGCTCACAGGTTTGTAGAGCTGTTGCACCATTAACAAGTCCAGGCAGCGGGCGGTCGAGGGGGTCGTTCAGCCCGACTGCCTGCCTCTCTTCCGCGGTTACATCCGAGCCAGGGTGTCCCTGGAGATGGAGCATGCGGTGTCCACCGGTGTACGCTCGCGGCCTTCCGCGAGAGGAGGGCGCCGGAGGGACTGGAGTGCATCATCACCCCTGGCAACCAAATTTTAACATGATGTTTTTTGTCCAAAGTTTAATTTGTTTATTGTGTCGGTTTTAGTGCCCCCTCCCTTTTTTCAGGGCACCAACACACAAATTATACAAGTGCCCCCTTGTGTGTTGGTGCCCTCAAAAAAAAAAAAAATGCAAAAACAAGGGGGCACCTGAAAAGGTTTTGGAGTGTGCCCCCACCACCCCCCTTAATCAGGGGGCACTTGTTTAAAGTACTGCAACTAAAATAGTTGTAGAGCTGTTGCATTGTGAGTGGCTCAGCCAGTCACATGATGTTCACAAGACTCAATAAAACCCCAGCCAATTGGGTCCGGGTCATCCACGATGAGGTATGCAGTTGTGAGCCTGGTGGATGAACTGGTAATGTGTCATGTGATTGTTAAACCTCTGTTAATAAACCAGCTAGTTCTTAATAGCAATGTGTCGCTATGAATTCTTAAGCAAAGAACCCATGAAGCAAATACATTACAGCTGTCTGATTTTTCTCCTGGATTTGCTGGCAGCAGTGTCCTGGAAATCAGTCTGTAAATCCTGGCGACTCCAGGGCAATCCTGCAAGGTTGGCAACCCTCGCTGTAACCCCAGATTGATCCTCTTGTTGTCATTTTTGTAACGTGTGCAGTAATATTTTGATGGAAACACCTCGGTTGTCTAATTCCCCCAATGGTCTAACGTTATCAGGTTGGGCAGTTCTGTGCGGGATAGGCCTACTGTTGATGGGTGATCTGTCTCGGCGACACTCACTAGCTTTTTGGTGAGTCCGACAGTCCCAACCGATTTCCTGTTCGAGATCCAAGGTCAGGAATGCTGAGATACGAGCCTGTGCCTGCAATTTTACCACACAACGAGCTCCTGAATTCAATCATACCCTTGGAGTCATAAGAACATAAAAACATAAGAAATAGGAGCAGGAGTAGGCAATTTGGTCCCTCGAGCCTGCTCCGCCATTCAATAAGATCATGGCTGATCTGATCTTGGCCTCAACTCCACTTCCCTGCCCGCTCCCCATAATCCTTGACTTCCATCTCATTCAAAAAATCTGTCTATCTTAAATATGTTCAATGACCCAGCCTCCACAGCTCTCTGGGGTACAGTATTCCAAAGATTCATGACCCTCTGAGAGAAGAAATTCCTCCTCATTTCCATTTTAAATGGGCAACCCCTTATTCTGAAACTATGCCCCCTAGTTCTAGATTCCCCCACGAGGGGAAACATCCTCTCAGCATCTACCCCTGTCAAACTCCCTCTTGAACTCACTGCCTGAAAGGGAGGTAGAGGCAGAAACCCTCAGCACATTTTAAAAATACTTGGATGTGCACTTAAAGTGGCGTAACCTACAGGGCTATGGACCAAGAGCTGGAAAGTGGGATAAGCCTGGATAGCTCTTGGTCAGCTGGCGCGGACACGATGGGTCGAAATGGCCTCCCTCTGTGCTGTAATTTTCTATGATTCTATGATTCTATAATCTTGTACGTTTCAATAAGATCACCTCTCATTCTTCTAAACTCCAATGAGTATAGGTCCAACCTGCTCATAAGACAACTGCTTCATCTCACGAATCAACCTCGTGAACCTTCTCTGAACTGCTTCCAATGCAAGTTGATATTGGTGGTTCTTCACAAGAAATGGAGGTGGAGGGTATCATCGGCCATGATCTAATCGAATGGCGGAACAGGCTCGAGGGGCTGAATGGCCTACTCCTGTGCCTATGACCTCAGTTTGCAACCACATTTAGCGGGCTGCCTGTGGACGCAAAGGCACTTGGAGTGAGAAGACTGCTAGGGGTCACAGGAAGAAGATGAGGTGGGCTGCAAACAGTCCACTTGTGTCTACCACTGGTGGATATAGTGCAGCAGGTAAGCCAATGGCAGAATGCAGTCAAATAGGCACATTCACACAGGCTACCTGCATATATGAATTATAATATTACATGGAGGATTGCAAGCAGAAAAATAACAGGAGAAATTTGCTATAGATTGAAAAGGGAACTAGATTCCCCACAGTTAAGTGCCAGAAACATCTTACAAACGATGGAATATTCAGGTTGGTATTAAGAATTCACTTTGCACCTTCATATACAAGTCCGTTAATGTGAATTTATGATTTTTTAATTCAGATTTCGCTTTGAGCATTTTCTGTATATTTTTCATATTTCAATAGTCTTAGTATAAAGTGCCTCTCTGCTGAATCACATAGGCCACCCAACCCCAAAATAAAAGGCTTTGAAGTTATGTTTTACGGGTCAGCTGTGGCTCAGTGGGCAGCACACTCGCTTCTGACTCAGAAGGTTGTGGGGTCAAGTCCCGCCCCAGGAAATTGATCACAGAAATCTAGGCTGACCCTCCCTGTGCAGTGCTGAGGTGCCGTCTTTCAGATGAGACGTTAACCGAGGCCCCGTCTGCTCTCTCAGGTGGATGTAAAAGATCCCATGGACTATTTCGAAGAAGAGCAGGGGTGTTATCCCCGGTGTCCTGGGGCCAATATTTATCCCTCAATCAACATCACAAAAAACAGATTATCTGATCATTACCACATTGCTGTTTGTGGGAGCTTGCTGTGCGCAAATTGGCTGCCGCGTTTCCTACATTACAGCAGTGACTACACTCCAAAAGTATTTAATTGGCTGTAAAGCGCTTTGAGACATCCGGTGGTCGTGAAAGGCGCTATAGAAATGCAAGTCTTTTTCTTTTATTTTGAGACAGCAATGCTGACTCTTTGGTAAGGCAGCACCGATGCAGTGGCAACTTTTAATGCTCCCAGGAATGGGTACTGCAGGGGTTTAGAATTGATCTCTTTTACCTGCAAGAGCTGGGTTCAGTTCCAGTCATAGCCGGTTACAGTATTGAAACTGGCCATTCAGTATTCACTCCAGCAAATCTTTTCTTCACCGCATGATCCACAGTCTCATTCTATTTGCAGGGATATGGGGCAGGAGTGGGGGGCTGTGGGACTAACTGGATTGCTCTTCGAAGGAGCCAGCGCAGACTCGAGGGGCTGAACGGCCTCCATCTCTGCTGTACTATTCCATGATTGTGCCTTCAGCTGCCTAGGCCCCAAGCTCTGGAAGTCCCTCCTAAACCTGTCCGCCTCTCCACCTCTCTCCTCCTTTAAGACGCTCCTTAAAACCTACCTCTTTGACCCAGTTTTTGGTCATCTGCTGTAATTTCTTCTTATGTGGCTTGGTGTTAAATTTTTGTTTTATAGCACTCCTGTGAAGCGCCTTGGGACGTTTTACAATGTTAAAGGCGCATTATAAATACAAGTTGTTGTTGTATGATTCTCTTCTCATTCCCATACCATTTAATATCCCTCTTTAACAGGCAACATAGAAAATAAGTGCAGGAATAGGCCATTTGGCCCTTCGAGCCTGCACCACCATTCAATATGATCATGGCTGATCATGCAACTTCAGTACCCCATTCCTGCTTTCTCTCCATACCCCTTGATCCCTTTAGCCGTAAGGGCCACATCTAACTCCCTTTTGAATATATCTAACGAACTGGCCTGAGCAACTATCTAATTCTCTTTTTAAAAGAATTTATGGAGACCGTTCCCAGACCGAACCTCACATTTTAACCACTTACTCGGTAAAGAATTTTTTTTTCCAAACTCCCCTTCAATTCTTTTTGTGATTATCTTAAATCTGTGCCCTGCCCTCCTGTTAGCAACTCATCAACCAGTGGAAACTCTCCAGCTCCTGTTAACTTATTGCAACCCTTCATAGCCAGCCCCGACTGATGAGATGCAAGTCTCCTTTCTCTGTCAGCCAGTGTCAGCTGTGGCTCAGCTCACCTCCAAGTCAGAAGGTTGTCCGTAGCGTGCCCTGTAGCGCGCCCTAGTGGGACCGCCTGGGAAAGCGGCCGCGGTCCGAGCTGTTGCGGCCCCAGTGAGTGAAGTAGCGCCGACCTGAGGTAAGTGTGGTTGTTTTTTCATTTTAACTTTTTGCTATTTATAGGCGTCAGTAATGTATTGGTGTTTTTTTGGTGGGTTTTGTTCAGATTTTTTTCCCCCCAGGGAAGCCTCTATTAGGGTGCTCCCGGGCCGGCTGTGCAACTTGAGCTTTTCCCATGCTCAGCCGGCCTAGCGCTCTAAAAGAGGCGTGCAACGCCTCCCTTAGCGCCCCGCCCCACACTCAGGGCCCAGATGGTGAATTTTGTGGCTGGAGACGCAAACCATTTCCTGGCGCAAAATTTACCGCCCCGCCCGGGTTAACACCGCAACCGAGGCGCATCCGAATTTTCACCCCAAAAAGTTTTGAGAAAAGTTTTCATTCCCAGTGCTTGAACCATAAACTATTCTGACTTTATAATAATATAGAATAATTTCCATCTACACAGGCTGTGTATATAGGTCACAAAAGCCTTAATTTATTCTCTTGCATAATTGTGCACTTCCAGGAATCTCAATGAGAGTGGTTACAGCCCATTGGGTCCCTTTCTAATTTTCTGACTTGAAAGCACATTAAGATAAAACTTCAGTTTTTTTTAAAACATACATTATGTTTGCAGATCAAAGAAGTGCTGAACTGAATAAAAGACGGCCAATGTCTTTCTCTGGGCTTTTATGTGCGAGTTGACACACAATTGTTAAATCACTGCTGATGACTGAGGGCATTGTCTCATGCAACAAACACCAGTTTCGCATTCAAGACACTCAGGAAGATTTGGCAGATATGTGGGATTGGAGAATGTAGTTGGAAGATCAGTGGTTTGGGTTTGAATCCAAGCCAGATTGATGTGACCAATCTTTTCTCTGACACATGGGGACTGCAAGTATCCTTAGTGAAATGAGACTGGCCAATCTCAATTTAATTGCGTGGATAAGTGCAGCTCCAATAATACTCAAGAAGCTCGACACCATTCAAGCCAAAGCAGCCCTCTTGATCGGCACCCCATCCACCGCCTTAAACATTCACTCCCTCCACCACCGGCGCACCGTGGCTGCAATGTGTATCATCTATAAGATTGACTGCAGCACCTCCCAAACCTGCAACCTCTACCATTGCATGGGAACATCATTACCCTCAAGTCACACACCATCCTGACTTGGAAATATATCAGTATTCCTTCATCGTTGCTGGACCAAATTCCTGGATCTCCCTCCCTAACGGCATTGTGGGAGTATCTTCAGCACACGGACTGCAGCGGTTCAAGAAGGCGGCTCACCACCACCTTCTCAAGGGCAATTAGGGATGGGCAATAACTGCTGGCTTTGCCAGCGACGCCCACATCCCATGAATTAATATTTTTTTTAAAGTTCCAGATTGGTATAAGTTCTCGGTACAAGGGTTGTGAGCCACTCCTGCTCCTCCCAGCTCCACAATCTGGTAATTAAATTTCAAAGATGGACCTATTCGGTGGCAGGCAGCCCAACAGCCTGGTTTCACAGAATTGGCTGCCTCAAGGTAAACCAATCTTGCAGTGGGGGCTTTAAACCGGCGTTAGGCCCTTTATGTGCATATGCAAAGGGCCAAATGCCTGTTGCAGGCATGGGCTCTGGACGCCTATTGTTTTTCCTTCACCAATATGGTGGGAGGCACACTTCCAGCTGTAAATGTGCGCGCGATTCCTGTCTGCCATTTTGGGAGCTTAGTTGGCCGGTCAGCTTTTGAAAAACAGGTGTTGCGCGCCAAAATTTGTAGGCCATTAACTTGAACCCATTTACATAAGATCATAAATAGGTGAGGAGTAGGCTATTTGGCCCCTCGAGCCTGTTCCGCCAATAAATAGGATCATGGCTGATCTTCTACCTCAACTCCACTCTCCCGCCCTATCCCCATATCCCTTGATTCCCTGACACAGTCCATTTTAATGGCATTTTTTGATAGGTTAATCCAGAACTGCTGAATTTTCTTCCTGTTCCCTATTTTCCTAAATTTAATTTGTGTCCTTTGGTAATTGAAACCTGTAATGTATGCACCTGTGAGTATGCTCGCAGGTTTGCTGCGCTTTGGTCCCACGCTCCTGATCTTTGGTCGCCCTGTGCGGGGGGGAGCGGGCAGGTCCGAGGGCCTCCTCGCAGGGCTGCTCCTGGGCCTGGCCAAAGTGGCTATTGACCGGTCCAGGCAGCGGGCGGTCGAGGGGGTCGTTCAGCCCGACTGCCTGCCTCTCTTCCGCGGCTACGTTCACGCCAGGGTGTCCCTGGAGATGGAGCACGCGGTGTCCACCGGTACGCTCGTGGCCTTCCGCGAGAGGTGGGCACCGGAGGGACTGGAGTGCATCATCACCCCTGGCAACCAAATTTTAATTTGATTTAAGTTACTGTAAAAGTTTTCATTTGATAATTTGTCGGTTCTAGTGCCCCTTTAATAAGGGGGCACTTGTTTTAAGGTTCTGCTAAAATAGTTGTAGAGCTGTTGCATTGTGAGTGGCTTAGCCAGTCACGTGATGTTCACAAGACTCAATAAAACCCCAGCCAGTTGGGTCTGGGTCATCCACGATGAGGTATGCAGTTGTGAGCCTCGTGGATGAACTGGTAATGTGTAGCGTGATTGTTAAACGTTTGTTAATAAACCAGCTAGTTCTTAATAGCAATGTGTCGCTATGAATTCTTAAGCAAAGAACCCATGAAGCAAATACATTACAGCTGTCTGTGATTTTTCTCTTGGGTTTGCTGGCAGCAGTGTCCTGGAAATCAGTCTTTAAATCCTGGCGACTCCAGGGCAATCCTGGAAGGTTGGCAACCCTCGCTGCAACCCCAAATTGATCCTCTTGTTGTCATTTTTGGTAACGTGTCCAAAGAACCCATGAAGCAAATACATTACAGAGCCCATCACTGTATAAAGTTTGGCTGGATCAACTTTATCAATTCCCTTTAAACACTACACATAAAATGCATCAGTTAGAATCCTTCTACGTTGTCCAATTGGGAATTGTAACTTGTTGACAATATGTACAGAGAAACGCATGGGAGAAAGTACCGTATGTGGAAGGGAGGGGAGGGAATAAGTAAAGAGATCAGTTATTGTGCTTCATTCCTGACAAGTATCGATAAATTCTTGGTTTAAGCAGTTTCTATAAACTGAGTTGTAGTAATGAGGTTTCACATGCCTTCATTAAAGAGGTGGGCAAGGTCTTAGAAAAGGATTCCCCACTTCGGATTTCTTTAAATTGAGGTTGGTGTCATGTATGCGCCTGTGAATATGCTCACAGGTTTGTGTTGAGCAGCGGGCAGTCGAGGGGGTCGTTCAGCCCGAGTGCCTACCTCTCTTCCATGGTTACATCCAAGCCAGGATGTCCCTGGAGATGCAGCATGCAGTATCCACCGGTACGCTCGTGGCCTTCCACGAGAAGTGGGCGCCGGAGGGATTGGAGTGCATCATCACTCCCGGCAACCAAATTTAAATTTCACCTTAGTTTCAAAAATTAAATTTGTCGGTTTTAGTGCCCCTTTAATAAGGTTCTGCTAAATAGTTGTAGAGCTGTTGTATTGTGAGTGTTCACAAGGCTCAATAAAACCCCGGTCAGTTGGGTTCGGGGGATCCACGATGAGGCAGGTGGTTGTGAGCCTGGTGGATAAACTGGTAATGTGTCGTGTGATTGTTAAACCTTTGCTAATAAACCAACTAGTTCTTAATAACAATGTGTTGCTATGAATACTTAAGCAAAGAACCCTTGAAGCAAATACGTTACAGTTGGTATCTGTTACTTATTAGGAAACAATGTGAATTCAGTGAAACATTTCTCCTTGCATTCTCTCCATGTTATCAATATCCCTTTCCAGCTTATTTTGGTCTTGTAAAGAAATTAGCTGTACTTCCTACTTTGGTATCACCTGCAAATTTCAAGAGCACACCCTCGAGACTGAGGTCCAAATCATTGATGTAGACAGTGAGCAGAAGTGATCCCAGAACTGAATCTGTCTTTTTGCGCTTTGACCAAGATTCTCAGCCATTCCAACAAAGTGCTTTATGTGTGTCCCGGACTTGGCTCCATTTGTTTTCCCTGGAGTAGGTGCAGGAGACCAGTCTACAGGTCAATCTGGGAGCACATAAGCCGAAAGATTTTAATAATCGATAATTACTGCTGTGTATTCAGTAAATTCCCAGCTTGACCTCCCCACCAGTGCGATCCGCACACTGCCACATAATAGAGTGCCGTCGCCTTGGGACAATGTACAGCTCTCCTCCCCACCTTCCCCAAACAGCACAGGACCTGTTAGCGCTGTGTAGGGGATACCCGAACTAACAGGCTTCCCTGGGAGGGAGCCATGCTCAGTGGGTAGCACTCTCGCCTCTGAGTCAGAAGATTGTGGGTTCAAGCCCCACTCCAGAGATTTGAGCAGACAAATCTAGGTTGGCACTCTCAGTGCAGCGCTGAGGGGGCGCTGCACTGTCTTTCGGATGAGACGTTAAACCAAACATCTGCCCGCTCAGGTGGTTGTAAAAGATCCCATAGCATTATTTCGAAGAAGAGCAGGGGAGTTCTCCCCAGTGTTGTGGAAGAGCAGAGGGATTTGGGGGCCAGAGGTACAAAGGACATTAAAGGCAGCAGCTCAGGTTGGTAGAGCTGTAAAAACAAGCCAATGACTGTACCACACAGAATCACTGGGATGCTGCCTGGTGAGAGTAAATACAAATATAAACAGCGGGGGACAAAATTGCCCCGCGCCCCGATTGGGGAGCGGTATCCTTCCGGGGCCGGGACTTTTAGCTCCCGGTGCGGAATTGCTCTTACCGTCCCTGAAAGGGAGAGGAGCGCAATCTCCCTTGCTCCACTTCCTTTGGTAACCTGGGCGTGACTGGGGCGAGGAAAGCGGCGCTACGCGAATGCTCCAGGTAGCGCTGACCCGCTTCAACGCCCCCCCCCCCTTCGCTTAAAGGGGAGGACCACTGCATACTCTGCACAGCCTCTGACGGCCTGCACTGGGCCACCAGGGCGGCATGCGACCGGGCCAGCAGCCTGGCACCCAAGACGGAGTGCCGGGCTGCACAATGGCGGTCTAGGCCACGCTTGGGCCGCCATCTTTGAGCCGTCCCGAGAGTCGACCGACAGGAAAAGAGGGCGGCCCGGAGCACTGGCGCCCCTCTCCTTTAAGCACTGCCCCGAGAGCGGATGCCGGCCAGCTTCGCGACCCAGGGGCGATTTCCCCTGCGGGGCGGCGAGGGGTGGCTGCGCACGCCGATGATGTCATCGGCAGTTGCGCGGTGGCCCGTGACGTGAACCGCGGGAGTCGCTCGAGCCCCTCTCCCCGGGCAAAAACTGTGTTGTTCCCCCGGAAGCACTAAATGGGCTATAAAAAGGGGAAATTTCACCCCCAAATACTTTGGGACTTTTCTCATCAGAACAATACAGATTAAATGGGTGATATGATGGAAGTGGTTAAAATGATAAAAGGACGGGGACAGAGGAGTTATAGCTGCAAGATTACATGTAAGACAGAGGGTAGGAGGAATTTCTTTGCACAGAGAGTTGTGAGGCTGTCGAATTCAGTTCCAACGTTAGTAGTTGAGGCAGGATCTATGTCAATGTTTGATTAGATTGGATTGGTGGATGAAAAAGAAATGAAGACTTGCATTTATATAGCGCCTTTCACAACTAGCTGACTCTCAAAGTGCTTTACAGCCACTGAAGTGTAGTCACTGTTGTAGGAAATGCAGCAGCCAGTTTGCACACAGCAAGCTCCCACAACCAGCAATATGATAATTTGGCCAGATCATCTATTTTAGTGATGTTGATTGAGGGATAAATATTGGCCCCAGGACATTGGGGATAAATCCCCTGCTCTTCTTTTATATAGTGCCATAGGATCTTTTATGTTCACCTGAAGAGAAGACAGGGTCTCGGTTTAACGTCTCATCCAAAAGACGACACCTCTGACAGTGCACCACTCTCTCAGTGCTGCATTGGAGTGTCAGCCTGGAAATTTGTACTCAAGTGGAGTGGGACTCAAACCCACAAACCTCTGTCTCAGAAGCAAGGGTGCGACCCATTGAGCCATTGAAGCAAAGGGTTATGATAAAGAGATAGAGGAACAGGGCAGGTAAATGGTATGAGGATCATTTACTCATATGGATGGTACAAACTGAAATTCGTGTTTGCGTGTTGGGTCTTCTCTGTGAATATTTCTATGCATCTACTCTCCTTGTATCCTTTAATACATTTCCCTTTCAATACCCCTTGAATATCATGATTGGTTCTCACTCAATAGCCACTTATGGTTAAGTATTCTGTAACTTAATGACCTTTGCATGGAAAACTCCCTTCTACCTCTCCCTCTCTATTTCTAATACTAAAACTGAGCTCATTCCATCTTCAGCTTAATTTGAATCCGAGAAATGGGGATTTAATGTATGCACCTGTGAGTATGCTCACAGGTTTGTAGAGCTGTTGAGGGGGTCGTTCAGCCTGACTGCCTGCCTCTCTTTCACGCGTACATCCGGGCCAGGGTGTCCTTGGAGATGGAGCACGCGGTGTCCACCGGTACGCTCGCGGCCTTCCGCGAGAGGTGGGCACCGGAGGGACTGGAGTGCATCATCACGCCCGGCAACCAAATTTTAATTTGATTTTACGTTTTTTAAGTTTAATTTGTTTTAATTGCCGGTGCTTTTAGTGTCCCCCTCTCCTTTTATAGGGGGCACTGGAAAAAAGGAAAAATTTGATTTTAGTGCCCAAAAAAAAAACCACAAAAAAAAAACCCAAAAAAAAACAAAAAAGGGCCTTGTAAATGTCTTGTGTGTGTCATCCAGGTCGGGTGGCACGGATACATGTTTTATGTTTTCGCAGGTAAACTCAAAAGAGTTTGTAGAGCTGTTGAGGGGGTCGTTCAGCCTGACTGCCTGCCTCTCTTTCACGCGTACATCCGAGCCAGGGTGTCCCTAGAGATGGAGCACGCGGTGTCCACCGGTACGCTCGCGGCCTTCCGCGAGAGATGGGCACCGGAGGGACTGGAGTGCATCATCACCCCCGGCAACCAAATTTTAATTTGATTTTATGTTTTAAAAGTTAATTTGTTTTAATTGCCGGTGTTTTTAGTGTCCCCCTCCTCTTTTATAGGGGGCACTTGGAAAAAAAATATATGATTTTAGTGCCCAAACAAAAAAAAAAACAAAAAAAAACCCAAAAAAACCCACAAAAAAAGGGGCCTTGAAAATGTTTGGTGTGTCCCCCAGATCGGGGGGCACGGATTAATGTTTTTGTTTCCTCCCAAAAAGAGTTGTAGAGCTGTTGATTCTCATCAAGTTCTGGTTGCACTTCAGTCCCATGCTCCTGATCTTTGGGCACCCTGTGCGGAGGGGAGAGGGCAGGTCGGAAGGCCTCCTCGTAGGACTGCTCCTGGGCCTGGCCAAGGTGGCCATCAGCCAGTCCAGGCAGCGCGCGGTCGAGGGGGTCGTTCAACCTGACTGCCTGCCTCTCTTCCGCGGTTACATCCGAGCCCGGGTGTCCCTAGAGATGGAGCACGCGGTGTCCACCAGTACGCTCGCGGCCTTCCACGAGAGGTGGGCGCCGGAGGGACTGGAGTGCATCATCACCCCCGGCAACCAAATTTTTATTTGATTTTAAATGTCTAAAGTTTAATTTATTTATTGTGCCGGTTTCAGTGGCCCCCCTTTTAGCCAGGGGGCACTTGTATAATTTGTGTTTTTAGTGCCCTAAAAAAAAAACAAGGGGGCACTTGTTTGAAAGTCTTTGGTGTGTCTCCCCTCTTTAATCAGGGGGCATTTGATTTAATTGTTTTCTACAAAAATAGTTGTAGAGCTGTTGATGTTCCTCAAGTTCTGGTTGCACTTCAGTCCCATGCTCCTGATCTTTGGGCACCCTGTGCGGAGGGGAGCTGGCAGGTCGGAAGGCCTCCTCATAGGACTGCTCCTGGGCATGGCCAAGGTGGCCATCAATCGATCCAGGCAGCGGGCGGTCAAGGGGGTCGTTCAGCCCGACTGCCTGCCTCTCTTCCGCGGTTACATCCGAGCCAGGGTGTCCCTGGAGATGGAGCACACGGTGTCTACCGGTACGCTCGCGGCCTTCCGCGAGAGGTGGGCACCGGAGGGACTGGAGTGCATCATCACCCCTGGCAACCAAATTTAAATTTGATCCAGTTGACTGTCCAAAGTTTAATTTGTTTAATTGTGTCGGTTTTAGTGCCCCCCCCCCTTTAACCAGGGGTCGCTTGATTTACAGGTGCAACTTAAAATAGTTGTAGAGCTGTTGAGTTGGGAGTGGCTTAGCCAGACACGTGATGTTCACAAGACTCAATAAAACCCCAACCAGTTGGGTTCGGGGGTTCCACGATGAGGCAGGTGGTTCTGAGCCTGGTGGATGAACTGGCAACGTGTAGTGTAATTGTTAAACCTATTGCTTATAAACCAACTAGTTCTTAATAGCAATGTGTTGCTTTGAATTCTTGAGCAAAGAACCCATGAAGCAAGTATATTACAGGGGGAAGTGGCTTGCATTGAAATCACTCGCTATTTTTGCCTTCCCCTTTAAGAACCTATGAAAGTTGGGAAGGAGAAGGAAGATTGAGGGTTAACGAAAGATTAACAGCGCTGCTTGTTTTTTTTTTATTCGGGCGAAGTCAGGGAACGAACTTGGTGTGGTAGATCTTTGCCGTTACCGCCTGGGCAGTAAGCATTGGCTTGGCGGAGCGCAGACAGGAGGATCTGGCATGGAAGGACTGCTTGCCACTTACAGAAGCCACCTGACTTTGCTTTCATTGAAATGAAATCAGGTGAGTTCAGTAAGGGGGCGGTAATTCTCTCCTCCAGATCTCGCTTGCTGCGCTCCACCAATGCAATACTTATTGTCCAGGGGGGTAAAGACAAAAAACTACTCCTGTATTTCATCAAGTACGGGACAACAGGACATGGGTGGGGGTGGGGTTAAGAGTCCATGATAGATTCTGTTATGAATGAATAAAGAGTCTGACTGGATACTGTGAGCTCAAAGTAAAGTGTGACCGTAGTCTTTTATTGCAGGTCTCCAGAGTGCCTCTCCAGCCTGTGAGGCCTCCTTAAGTACCTGTGCTCCCAAGGGATTGTGGGATCCCTTGGGACTCCAGGGGATGAACCCTCTGGTGGCTATACAAGGTATATACAGGTTTACATATATAACAGTTTCATCATATGTAGACTCTGGAAGGAGCAGATCTGAATGGCCTTTCTTCACTCTGAATTTCTGTGTGTTATGAAAAGTTCAGCCACTTTAATGTTTAACCACAAACTCCCATTTGAACAACAACAACAACAACTTGTATTTATATAGCGCCGTTAACACAGTGAAATGTCCCAAGGTGCGTCACAGGAGTATTGTGAGATAAAAAATGTCGACACTGAGCCTCATAAGTAGAAATTAGCAGGTAACCAAAAGCTCGGTCAAAGATGTAGGTTTTAAGGAGCGTCTTGAAGGAGGAAAGAGTGGTAGAGAGGCGGAGAAGTTTAGGCAGGGAGTTCCAGAGCCTGGGGCCCAGGCTACAGAAGGCACGGCCACCAATGGTTGAGCGATTATAATCAGGGATGCTCAAGAGGGCAGAATTAGAGGAGCGCAGACATCTCGGAGGGCTGTGAGGTTGAAGGAGATTACAGAGATCGGGAGGGGTGATGTCATGGAGGGATTTGAAACTAAGGATGAGAATTTTGAAGCAATGCATCAGCTATCATTTTCTTTCATTAAGTAGATACCAGATGTTTGTGTAGCTCAGCAACTATTTAAAAAAAAATAATAAGGCATTTATTTCTCTGGAACAATGATTATTGGGCAAGATTAGTCAAGGAAAGGCAGAAAGCAATGTGAGGGGAGGGAAGTCTGAGATCAGAAACGTACTTCCAGAAGGCCGCTTTGAAAGCAGCGTTGGTGTTAATACTGGGCACGCTACACCAGTTATGTGCCAGAGAAAACCCAAGCAAGCTTGGGGTCTGTTATGCATGCACCTGTGAGTATGCGCACAGGTTTGTTGAGCTGTTGAGTTGGGAGTGGCTTAGCCAGTCACGTGATGTTCACAAGACTCAATAAAACCCCGGCCAGTTGGGTTCGGGGGATCCACGATGAGGCAGGTGGTTGTGAGCCTGGTGGATGAAGTGGTAATGTGTCGTGTGATTGTTAAACCTTTGTTAATCAAACAACTAGTTCTTAATAGCAATGCGTTGCTATGAATACTTAAGCAAAGAACATGACAGGCTCCACCATCAATGGCAGAATGTTAAGGCATTGTATCCCTGCATAGCGGAATTCTCTTCCCGAACTCCTCCACCTTGCCACATCTCTCGCCACCTTTGGACATCTTCTGAAGGTCTACTTTTTTCACCGTGGCTTCAGCCAGCTGCCCTAACTCTGTTCTCATCTGCTGCTTGGAACGTCCCTGGGATTTCCCCTTGTGAAGTATTTTGCGACTTTCTGCCTTACAGGTGCTGTGCAAGATGCAAACTGTGTTGCTCTCGTTATGGTACTTTGGGAAGTCGTTCCCCCGCTCCCTCAGCAATGCCATCCCGCACCTTGCCTGAGCACAATGCACAAAAATGATTGCTAGATAGTTTTCAGATATGGTCGCCGTGAAGGCCGATAAAACCAGATATTGTCCTTTTAAAAGGCTTAGGACAGTGCTTCATTCTAGAGATTTACCCAGAGCCAAGAACAACCTAACAGCTGCTGTATTAGAAAGATAAGTGCTCCTGATGAACTGGATAAGTATTGATTATTCTGTGAAAACATCACCCCCTAAAAGTGGAAACCAATGCAGATTAAATAGGTTTTTCCATTTCATTCCTATCTGTTGTAATGTGCAGATGTCTATTATTTGATGAGATGGTTTACCACAGACAGGCATTTACTTACATGTAATTCTGTCAGCGATCAATAGTGTAGGAAAATTTGTTGCTTGCATCTGCCTGGAGTTGTTGGGAAGTGAAAAGTGGTTTCTTGCTACAAAGGACAGTTATTAGGTCTACTTGTCATTTGAGAAATCACGTTGTGGCCCATTCCTCTTTGGAGCAAATAAGCTTTTCTGGTAATACATTAGCTCGTAGGAAGAGTTAGCCTTTATCGGATGGAGTTAGGTTCCAAAATCCGATGCGTGATCTTAAGCTCAGTTGCTATCCCTCTCACTGCTAGTTGAGAAGGTTGTGAGTTCACACGCCACCACCAGGGCCCATAATCTTTCTCTCTCTTAGGCAATCCCTTGGAGTCGAGAAAGACTTGCTTCCACACTAAAAATGAGTTCCCAGGTGACTGAAGAGTCCGATGTGGGACCTACAGTTTCTGTCACAGGTGGGGCAGACGGTGGTTGAAGGGACGTTGGTTGAAGGGGCGGGTGGGTGGGGTGCTTGGGTTGTCAAGCGCTCCTTTTGCTGTTTGCGCTTGGCCTCTGCTTGCTTTCGGCGAAGAGACTCGAGGTGTTCGGCGCCCTCGCGGATGCTCCTCCTCCACTTTGAGCGGTCTTGGGCCAGGGATTCCCAGGTGTCGGTGGGGATGTTGCACTTTTTCAAGCAGGCTTTGAGGGTGTCCTTGAAGTGCTTCCTCTGCCCACCTGGGGTTCGCTTGCCGTGTCAGAGCTCGGAGTAGAGCGCTTGCTTTGGGAGTCTTGTATCGGGCATGCGGACAATGTGGCCCGTCCATCGAGCGTGGTCGATACTTCGATGCTGGGGACGTTGGCCTGAGCGAGGGCACTGACCTTGGTGTGCCTATCTTGCCAATGGATTTGTAGGTTCTTGCACATAACCTAGGCTGATGTAGTGAGGAAGTGCAGCATGCTCAGGTGTGTAGACCTGTTGCATTGTGAGTGGCTCAGCCAGTCACGTGATGTTCACAAGACTCAATAAAACCCCAGTCAGTTGGGTCTAGGTCATCCACGATGAGGTATGCAGTTGTGAGCCTGGTGGGTGAACTGGTAATATGTAGTGTGATTGTTAAACCTTTGTTAATAAACCAACTGGTTCTTAATAGCATTGTGTTGCTATAATTTCTTGGCAAAGAACCCATGAAACAAATACATTACAGTTGGAGTGGTCCTCCTTTTGATGAGATCCTAAACCTGCTTGTTTTTACCATGGCAGTCACAAGGTTTCACCCATCAACCAATACCACTCAAAAATTAGGCCAGCTACGCTATTCATCTTGGAACATTGCTAGTCACTGCACTTCAGAAAGTATTGCAATACGTGGTACATTTAATAGGATAAGATGCAACAGAAAGGCAAACATTTATTTGGTTAACTTGTATCCATTGTTCCAAAATGGGAAGTTTTCTTAAGTACCTCTGTTTTAATGGGACTTCAAACAAGAGAAACAAAAGTCCAAGTGAAAGCAGGTTGGAATGTGATCCAGCTCATCCTGTAAAAGGAATGACTTGTACTTACATAGCACATTTCATGACCACCAGACATCCCAAAGCACTTTACAGCCAATGGAGTATAGTCACTTAGGAAACACATCAGCCAATTTGCCTCAAGATCTTTTACATCCACCTGAGAGGGCAAACAGGGCCTTAGTTTAATATCTCATCTGAAAGGCAGCATCTCTGACAGGGTGGCACTCCCTTATCACTGCACTGAAGGATTAGCCTAGATTTTTGTGCTCACATCCTTGAAGTGGGATTTGAACTGACAATCTTCTGACTTAGATGTGAGGGTGCTACCCGCTGAGCCACAGCTGACATAGCTGTAGTGCATATGTTCTCGGTTAGGTCCCTGTGTAGTTCATTTCAATCTGCTTGCTTTCCCAGCTCCAAGTGCAGAACTGCCCAACTCCTTTTGCTATTCAGGACACTTGGTGAAAGGTTGTAATAGAGTAGGATGAACCAAGAACCACTGATTGGGGCATGTCAAGCTTGGGTTTTCGGAAGCCTGTGGATTGTAGGAGGGATGCGTTAGGGCGGAGGGAGGTCAGCAGGGTTTAGGTCCTGGGAATGTGTTAGACCAGGAAATGATGCAACAAGTCTGGATTCAAACACAAAGGGAATGCCGAGAGCAAAAAAAAAGTTGAAATAGAGTGAGGTTGGGGCTAGAGGCAGGGCGGATTAACCACGGGGCGGATTAACCACGGGGCGGATTAACCACGGGGCGGATTAACCATGGGGCGGATTAACCATGGGGCGGATTAACCATGGGGCGGATTAATCATGGGGCGGATTAATCATGGGGCGGATTAATCATGGGGCGGATTAACCATGGGGCGGATTAACCATGGGGCGGATTAACCATGGGGCGGATTAACCATGGGGCGGATTAACCATGGGGCGGATTAACCATGGGGCGGATTAATCATGGGGCGGATTAACCACGGGGCGGATTAATCATGGGGCGGATTAACCATGGGGCGGATTAATCATGGGGCGGATTAACCATGGGGCGGATTAATCATGGGGCGGATTAATCATGGGGCGGATTAATCATGGGGCGGATTAATCATGGGGCGGATTAACCATGGGGCGGATTAATCATGGGGCGGATTAATCATGGGGCGGATTAACCATGGGGCGGATTAACCATGGGGCGGATTAACCATGGGGCGGATTAACCATGGGGCGGATTAATCATGGGGCGGATGGGGCGGCAGCCCCAGGCCCACCAAAGAACATAGGCCCACCAAATAAATGTAGGAAAAAAATATAAGGCCTCCCAAACAGGCTGAATAGAATGGACAATAAGAGAGGAAAAATGAAGAAAATAGATTCACTTGTTTATACCGATATACAGAAGTACCTATATACACTAATGTACCTATATACAGAAGTACCTATATACACTAATATACCGATTTACTAATGTACCTATATGCAGAAGTACCTATATACACTAATATACCGATTTACAGATGTACCTATATACACTAATGTACCTATATGCAGAAGTACCTACCTATATACACGATATACAGAACAGAATATGTACTAGCCTGTTTTATTTCACATGTTATTGAGAGAAATTTGCATGTATGTTTAGGAATCTAGTATTGCAATGTTACCAAAACCAGAATATATAACTACTTGATACAGAATATATGCTTTCATTGTTGAATATACTGGCCTATGTTTTCATACTCAAAATCAGAATTGTCTACGTAATGTAATGAACATGAACAAAGATAACTATCGGCCCATTTGGATCGGTTTGCATCAGGCCCTGAATCCGGCCCTGACTAGAGGTGAGGGAAGGAGAGTCTACCAGGCAAACGCTGTATTATGGTCAGGCTCTGGAAGTGCTTGCCCAGCTCGCCTCAATCAGGAATCAGTTCCTTTCCCCTTTGATCGCATCGACTGAGTTAATATTCACAGTGCTCGGTGACATCCAGCATCCCCTGAGAAACAAAAACTGAAATACAGCGTTAATAGTTTGAAGGGGAAATAAAACCGCTCACTTTGGTACGTTTTGAACAAAGGCAGATTAATGGTATTGGAAGGAATTTGGGGATTTGAAGAGTCCTCGGAGCATTTCCAGCTAAAATTGCTTCATACAAGATGGTCAAGTGGAGTGGTAGTTATAATGCTCACTTCACAATTCATGCTGCAGATTGACTTGATTCACAGCAGTGGCTGACACTCCAGTCTGACAGCTATGATTGTGCTCATTTTCTATCCAGGCTATTCGATAGGGGTGGCAGTGGACTGGGCAGAGGCCCGAACTGAACTAAAACTGGCCATTTCAAGTTTCTTTGCCAAAATCCAAAGGGTCCCCATTTCATTGAGATATTCTGCACATGCCAAGTGTGTGAGACTAGTTGAGGAGGACAGTGGGGGTGAAATTGGTGAACAGGACTAATCCAAGAGAGATTGAATAGACTAGGCTGAGATTCCCTAGAGTTTAGAAGAATGAGAGGTGATCTCATTGATAGATACAAAATTCTTAAGGGGCTTAACAGGGTTAATGCTGAGAATATATTTCCCCCTAGCTGGGGAATCTAGAACATGGGCTCTCCCCCCCAGACCCTCCCCCCAGACCCGCTCCCGCTCTCCATCCAGACCCTCCACCTCCGCACACTCCCCCCCACCCCCCCACTGGCGCTCTCCAACCCATCCTGCCCCCACTCTCTGCCATTCAACAAGATCATAGCTGATCTTCTACCTCAACTCCAACATCCTGCACGAGCCCCACATCACTAATTCCCTCTGTTCCCCAAAATTTAATTGACCTCAGTCTTGAATATACTCAACGACTGATCCTCCACAGCCCTCTGGGGTGGAGAATTCCAAAGATTCACAATCCTCTGAGTGAAGAAATTCCTCCTCATCTCAGTCCTAAATGGTCGACCCCTTATTCTGAGACTGGGAGCCCAAGGATCTGGGGGGAGAGCGGGGGCGGGACTGGGGGGAGAGCGGGGGCGGGACTGGGGGGAGCGCGGGGGCGGGACTGGGGGGAGCGCGGGGGCGGGACTGGAGGAGAGCGGGGGTGGTACTGGGGGGAGAGCGGGGGCGGGACTGGAGGAGAGTGGGGGTGATACTGGGGGGAGCGCGGGGGCATGACAGGGGGGAGGGTCTGGCGGGGGAGGGTCTGGGGGAGAGTGGTGGCGGGACTAGGGGAAAACGAGGGCGGGACTGGGGGAGGGTCTGACGGGGAGAGCGGGGTGGGTCTGGATGGAGAGCAGGGGAGAGTCTGGGGGGAGAGCGGGGGCAGGTCTGGTGCATCTCGTTTTACAAGTTAACATTCTCAACAATCACTGTAATGAGGTGAAGGAACCAGACAAACACCTAGAAGCTGCACTAAGATGCTCTGTGTCTGATAAGCTCAGGCCACAAGATTGGGGAAAGGGACAGCCTGCAACATTTTACATTGAATGGGGGTAGGTGTTTGTTAAGCATGTACGTTTCCCTGTATTGTGTGTAACGCCTTTTCCACTAAAATAAATGCATGTGGTGAAAACGGTGTCACTGTAGTCACATTTGTGACAAGGCAATGATTTCTATAGGCTCCTGGTTCCACAACACCTCGATTTTAAAATTCTCATCCTTGTTTTCAAATCCCTCCAAGGCCTCGCCCCTCCTTATTTCTGTAATCTCCTCCAGCCCTAAAACCTTGAGATATCTGCACTCCTCCAATTCTGACCTCTTGAGCATCCCTGATTCTAATCGCTCCATCATTGGTGGCCGTGCCTTCAGTTGCCTGGGTCCTAAGCTCTGGAATTCCCTCCCTAAACCTCTCCGCCTCTCTACCTCTCTGTCCTCGTTCCTTAAAATCTGCCTCTTTGACCAAGCTCTAATATCTCCTTATGTGGCTCGGTGTCAAACCTTGTTTGATAATGCTCCTGTGAAGCACCTTGGGATGGTTTACTACATCAATACAAGTTTCTGTTGCTGTTGGACAACATTAGACTAGAAGATTGCGGGTTCAAATTCCGCTGATCTCAACCAAGGTAACATTCCAGGCAATCCGATTAGCTGCAGCATCCCTGTGATAAAGAATTGAAAAATCAGCCAGGGTTCGAATACGGCCTGGTGATCGCCTGGACTAGTTTCGATCGCCTGGATGGGTCGGAGAGGAATTTTCCCAGATTTTTTTCCCCAATTGGCCTGGGTTTTTAATCTGGCTTTTTGTCTCTCCCAGGAGATCACATGACTCTGGTTGGGGTGGAGTGTAGAACGTTTCAGTGCAAGGGGTGGTGTCACAGTTGTGTGGGGCAGACTGGTTGGGCCGGGTGCTCTTTACCTGTCCGCCATTGTTCATTGTTCACAGGTTTATATGTAACCTTCGGGGCTGCTGACCGAGGGCCGTGCGGCTCTTTGTCGGCCGGCGCTGACACGATGGGCCGAAATGGCCTCCTTCTGTGCTGTAAATTTCTATGTTTCTTTCTATGTTCCTGTTTCTGATCACTATCCAGTGATGAGAACACGATCAGATTTGGCCGTGAAGCACGAAAAAGCTGAATAGCCCTGCCCACAATTGCGATCTAGGTCCATCCACGGGCAAGGTACCAAAGGCTAGCTGGTACCCGTGGAGCAAGAGCCAATAACCTTATCCATGGATCCCCTTGCCATTGGACCAAGACCTTGCTTTGTCAAGCCCGTGTGGTGGCTGGTAAGCAACGGCCACCCCACGTTAAAAGAATTCACGCACCGGCATCTTCCAACTTTTTCAATAGAAGTTCGGGACCTGGCCCGCATTGGTCTCATCAATCACCTTAGAACTCATTTTGGTGTGGA
Organism: Pristiophorus japonicus; assembly: GCF_044704955.1. Lineage (NCBI taxonomy): Eukaryota > Metazoa > Chordata > Chondrichthyes > Pristiophoridae > Pristiophorus > Pristiophorus japonicus. The sequence goes on from NC_091994.1 coordinate 9,590,429, forward strand.
AGCAAGTCATCCTCGACTCCGGGAGACTGCCTAAGAGAAGAGAAGAGACAGATCAGCCATGATCTAATTGAATGGCGGAACAGGCTCGAGGGGCTGAATGGCCTATTTCGGTTCCTATGTTCTCACAACCTTCAGGAAAGAAGCGAGGGGGAGATAATTAGGGATAGGAGTGGGTGGTGGGGTGAGGAATGATTGCAGTATGTTCAAGGCAATTGCCTTCATCATCAATAATGAGTTTCACTTGATGGCAGACACACGTAGATCAGGTGCGATATTTGTAATTTATTCCACGTCGCATCGTTTCCACACATTCAGTTATATATTACTTTCTCGTTAGGGTTTAATCTGATTTATATTTTACCCCCTGAAGAAACCACCCTTCAGAAACCAGTGCCCTTTGACCTTGCAAACCACCAAAGTGCAAGGATTGGATAAATATTTGACTTTGCTCCGATAAAAGACAGAAATCATCAATTCTCATCTTAACACTGAGTCGATTTTTTTTTTTTTTAAATGTCACCTCTCTTCTCTCAGCTGCTGTTTCCATTGATCCGTGCGGGATGCTCGGGCAAAACACAGCCTGCACACACCGCTCCCTGATAAAAAATGACAGAGGATCGTGTTCCTGTAAAACGTGGATTAAGTGCTGAGAAAAAGTAATAAGAATTCAGCAGGATGCAATCACAGCGGCTTTTCTCCTTATTAAGCAGTGGCGTGGAACCTCTTTATCTTGTTTTCACTGTTGCTATAGGTGGTTGTTTATGTCTGACGATACACTCGACGAGACTCGGAGATTAGAGGGGTGGGGGAGGGGGGGGAAAATTACCGTCAACAAAAAGTTATTGTGCAAACGCTTGACATAATTCTGCCAGATTCCTCCCTTTGCGATTGTAACGGAGACGGTACCATTTCAGTTAACGCCTCTGTTACAACGACGTAGAGAAGAATTTGGTGTGAGTATTCCACGTTTTTATACTATCTCGGCAACAGCAGCCTGTAAGAACATAACATAAGAATTAGGAGCAGGAGTAGGCCATACGGCCCCTCGAGCCTGCTCCGCCATTCAATATGTCATAGAAAGTTGAGCAGGTTGGGCCTATATTCATGCGAGTTTAGAAGAATGAGAGGTGAGCTTATGGAAACGCATAAGATTCTGAGGGGGCTTGACAGGGTAGATTGCAGAGAGGATGTTTCCACTCATGGGAGAATCTAGAATCAGAATAAGGGGTTGCCCATTTAAAACGGAGATGAGGAGGAATTTCTTCTCTGAGTGTCGTGAATCTTTGGAATTCTCTGCCCCAAAAAGCTGTGGAGGCTGGGTCACTGAATGTACTTAAAGTGGAAAATAGACAGATTTTTGAACGATAAGGGAGTCAAGGTTATGGGGAGTGGGCGGGGAAGTGGAGTTGAGGCCAGGATCAGATCAGCCATGATCTTATTGAATGGCGGAGCAGACTCGAGGGGCCAAATGGCCTACTCCTGCTCCTATTTCTTATTATGGCTGATCTTCTATCTCAACTTCACTTTCCTGCACTATCCACATATCCCTTGATTCCCTTAATATCCAAAAATCTATCGATCTCTGTCTTGAATATCCACAGCCCTCTGGGGTAGAGAATTCCAAAGATTCACCACCCTCTGAGCAAAGAAGTTTCTCCTCATCTCAGTCCTAAATGGCCGACCCCTTATTCTGAGACAGTGACCCCTGGTTCTAGACTCCTCAGCCAGAGGAAGCATCCTCCCTGCATCTACCCTGTTAAGCCCTGTAAGAATTTTGAATGTTTCAATGAGATCACCTCTCATTCTTCCAAAGGCTGGAGAATATAGGCCTAGTCTACTCAATCTCTCCTCAGAGGACAATCTCCCCTTTAGTACTAATTTTACCGTTAGATTGTCATACAGTCTTTCGACATACAATGAAGCTTCCATTGTCTGTCAAAATGGGGCAGGGGTTGGGGGGGGGGGGAGGTGGGCGGTGGGGGGAGATGTGGGGGGTGATCTCTGGTGGATAATTAAGGGTCCCCCGGGATAATTTTCACCTTACAGACCTGGGTGGTAGTCTAGCCGAGTGATTTGACCGCCCATTCTAGAACTTGCCCAATTTTCATCCTGTTGAAATCAATGCGATGAATATTGGGCGGGTTTTACAGCGAGGGGTTGATATGTTCCACCAGGTGCTGATGGTGAAAATTACACCCCTCTGCTCAAAATTCTGGGTTTACATGCATCGTATAGCTGGATGATAATTCTTGATTTATCTGGTTTTCACTCTTAGGGATGGAAATTCGAACGCGCCTCTGGAGTATGAGAGGAAACTTGCCAGGAACATAAAAACTGACTGCAAAAGCTTCTATAGATATGTGAAGAGAAAAAGATTAGTGAAGACAAGCGTAGGTCCCTTGCAGTCAGATTCAGGTGAATTTATAATGGGGAACAAAGAAATGGAAGACCAGTTGAACAAATACTTTGGTTCTGTCTTCACGAAGGAAGACACAAATAACCTTCCGGAAGTACTAGGGGACCGAGGATCTAGTGAGAAGGAGGAACTGAAGGATATCCTTATTAGGCGGGAAATTGTGTTAGGGAAATTGATGGGATTGAAGGCCGATAAGTCCCCGGGGCCTGATAGTCTGCATCCCAGAGTACTTAAGGAAGTGGCCCTAGAAATAGTGGATGCATTGGTGATCATTTTCCAACAGTCTATTGACTCTGGATCAGTTTCTATGGACTGGAAGGTAGTTAATGTAACACCACTTTTTAAAAAAGGAGGGAGAGAGAAAACGGGTAATTATAGACCGGTTAGCCTGACATCAGCAGTGGGGAAAATGTTGGAGTCAATTATTAAAGATGAAATAACAGCGCATTTGGAAAGCAGTGACAGATTCAGTCCAAGTCAACATGGATTTATGAAAGTGAAATCATGCTTGACAAATCTTCTGGAATTTTTTGAGGGTGTAACTAGTAGAGTGGACATGGGAGAACCAGTGGATGTGGTGTATTTGGACTTTCAAAAGGCTTTTGACAAGGTCCCACACAAGAGATTGGTGTGCAAAATTAAAGCACATGGTATTGGTGGTAATGTACTGATGTGGATAGAGAACTGGTTGGCAGACAGGAAGCAGAGAGTCGGGATAAACGGGTCCTTTTCAGAATGGCAGGCAGTGACTAGTGGGGTGCCACAGGGCTCAGTGCTGGGATCCCAGCTATTGACAATATACATTAATGATTTGGATGAAGGAATTGAGTGTAATATCTCCAAGTTTACAGATGACACTAAACTGGGTGGCGGTATGAGCTGTGAGGAGGATGCTAAGAGGCTGCAGGGTGACTTGGACAGGTTAGGTGAGGGGGCAAATGCATGGCAGATGCAGTACAACGTGGATAAATGTGAGGTTATCCACTTTGGCGGCAAAAACACGAAGGCAGAATATTATCTGAATGGTGGCAGATTAGGAAAAGGGGAGGTGCAACGAGACCTGGGTGTCATGGTACATCAGTCATTGAAAGTTGGCATACAGGTACAGCAGGTGGTGAAGAAGACAAATGGTATGTTGGCCTTCATAGCTAGGGGTTTTGAGTATAGGAACAGGGAGGTCTTACTGCAGTTATATAGGGCCTTGGTGAAGCCTCACCTGGAATATTCAGATTTGGTCTCCTACTCTGAGGAAGGACGTTCTTGCTATTGAGGGAGTGCAGCGAAGGTTCACCAGACTGATTCCTGGGATAGCTGGACTGACATATGAGGAGAGACTGGATCGACTGGGCCTTTATTCACTGGAGTTTAGAAGGATGAGAAGGGATCTCATAGAAACATATAAAATTCTGACGGGACTGGACAGGTTAGATGCAGGAAGAATATTCCTGATTTTGGGTAAGTCCAGAACCAGGGGGGACAGTCTAAGGATAAGGGGTAAGCCATTTAGGACTGAGATGAGGAGAAACTTCTTCACTCAGAGAGTTGTTAACCTGTGGAATTCCCTGCCGCAGAGAGTTGTTGATGCCAGTTCATTGGATATACTCAAGAGGGAGTTAGATATGGCCCTGACGGCTAAAGGGAGAGAAAGCAGGAAATGGGTACGGAGGTGAATGATCAGCCATGATCTTATTCAATGGTGGTGCAGGCTCGAAGGGCCGAATAGCCTATTCCTGCACATATTTTCAATGTTTCTATGTAATCCAGGTGGAGCGGCAAATTTTGCACCAGGAAATCGTTTGTGTCTCCAGCTGCAAAATTAACCAGCTGGACCCTGAATGTGGAGCGCAGTGCTAATGGAGGCGTTCCACGCCGCTTTTAGGGCGCTAGGCCGGCTGAGCAAGTGAAAATCCTGAGCTAAATAGCTGGCCTTGGAGCGTCCTAAGAGAGGTCTCGGGGAGGGGGGGGGGGGTGGTTGGGGGGAGCAGCGGGGGAAACCCACCAAAAACATTCCCAATAAATAACTCACGCCACCACAACATAAATCGCAATGTTTTTTTTTTACAACAATCACACTTACCTCAGGTCGACATTACTCACCTCACTGCAGCCGCTACAGCTACAGCTCGGACCGCCAGCTTCCACAATTGTTCCCACCAGGGGACGCTACGGGGCACTAAGTGTCAGATGTGATCCAAATATCGGGTGTTGCATACCGGCTTGCCATTTTCAGGCCACACTGCTCCAGGCTCCCCTCGAAACCGGCACCGAATGTCCCGGCGGGGCACTGGAAGTTGGCCATCCGCCTGGAAGCGCTTACCGCCACCATTGCCGCCCCTCTGGCATGGCATGGCATGGCGCTAACATGGATTGCAGAAGACCGAAAATTCAGCCCTAACTCTTTTCAAATGATATGGGGATCAGCTTCGATGAAGTAGGGTGGGAGGAGGCTCAGGTGGAGCAGAAGCACCGACATAGACCAGTTGAGCCAAACGGCCTATTTCTGTCCTGTAAATTCTGTGCAATTCTATATAAACTTGGCACCAAGAATTCCTTTTCCTTGCTTTTCTCAGTAAGGAATAATGGAACGCAATTCTCTGCCATCTAAGCTTCGTAAACATTCATGGATCCATGGAGAGACCCCAATTCTTAGTCTTGTACTTGAGACAGTAACACCTTGGCACTGGAATGGAGACAAGAACAGTACAACTAGCAAACTGGATTACATTTTTTCTATGGCTGTGCAGTTGATTTATATCAGACTGGAGGAGATAGTTATGAGCAGGCTGTGCAATCTCATGCACGTCTATGCTTTGTAGTTAATCAGGAAGGTGAATAATTGGGTGTGCGAATAATGGAGCCTCCACTGTACAGACCTGGGGTCAATTGACACTTCAAAAACGGAGCTGCACTCATTGTGTTGAGAAGTGGGATTGGAGGCTGTATTGATATTAGCAGCACTATTTGATTTTTCTTCCTGAGAGGAGGTTGGGAAGTACATTTGAGGGGAGTTTTATTGGCTTTTGTGTTCCTGGCACCTCAGGAACATATGTTGTGAAATTGTACAGTGGATTAAAAATTACAGGATGAGGTGTACAATTGCACTCCTGCAAGGCGCCCGAAATGCCAAAGTGGAAAATCTGTCCTTTGGTATCCCCTGAAATAGGGGGTCCGTGGTGGTGAGGGAGGGAATCCATGATATAATAGTGGAGGAGGCTGGCTGGGTGAAATGTCAGCCGTGGCTCAGTGGGTAGCACACTTGCCTCTGAGCCAGAAGGTCGTTGGTTCAAGTCCCACTCTAGAGACTTCAACGCAAAATCTACGCTGACACTCCCAGTGCAGTACTGAGGGAGTGCTGCACTGTTGGAAGTGCCGTCTTTTGGATGATATACTTAAATCAAGTCTGCTCTCTCAAGTGGAAATAAAAGATCCCATGCCACTATTTCAAAGAAGAGCAGGGGTGTTCTCCCTGCTGTTCTGGCTGATATTTATCCCTCAATCAACATCACTGAAATAGATTATCTGGTCATTATTGCATTGCTGTTTGTGGGAGCTTGCTGTGTACAAATAGACTGCTTTGTTTCCTACATTGTAACAGTGACTACACTCCAAAAAGTATTTCATTGGCTTTGAAATGTTTTTGGACGTCCAGTAGTCGTGAAAGGCGCTATAGAAATGCAAGTCTTTCATCTTTCTTTCCTTACTCTGTTTGACTTTAATGGTTTTAAGTTGATGATGGTTGTCCCAGAAGATAATATTTGTTTAACAAATGGTCCTGATTGAATAATCCACAGGCAGCAAAGTCAGAGATATCTACAACGTGAGCTCGAAGAGCTGTGTGAATATTGTGTTTGATGGTAGCCTAACCCGCTTCCCCCATAGTTGAATAGCTCTCAGTGTCTAGGCTAACACGAGAAGAATGGTCATTTGGTGCAAGTGGTATCGATGGAGCTGTACCCCAGGAGAGGAAGGGAGACAAATTGGAGGGTGTTGGGGGGAGTGAAACTGTACAAGCGTGAGACAGACAGGGTGGGTAGGGGCTGGACGTTAATAAGTGTCGCTGTTGTTACAAATTGACTGCGCATTCATCCTACCAACACTTGGTGACAACCTGAGACATCCAGCGTGAACTATATGACAGGCCCGATGGTCAGAAGCACAATATAAACCCAGTTATCTGATCATCTGACTCCATTATTGGCTGATCAGAGACCTGGGAGTCACACTCCGAGACGTAACTGAGCTGACACCCTCAACATATGGCCTAAAAAAAAAAGGGCCAAAATGTTGACGCCTCATGGATAAATGGCAAAGTAAATCTCGCCAATAACTGTCTGATTATTGATTAAGTGCCTGGCAACTGAGGTTAGTTACGTTGATAGGTTACAAAGGTTGAGACATTAAAAATCACAGGGAAGCACATGAGAGTGAATGGAGAAAAATATGTATGGAATAAAGCGGTTAGATGGAAAGACTATGGAGCCGTCAGGTGTAGATGAGTTTGCTGTTTATTGACGCCAACAGGGATTAGTCTTCGACGAGTAACAGCTGTAGGTGTTAAATAGGGATTACCTTCTGCTATCGGGAACAGTGGGGGGCGGTGAGATGGCACCATCGAGCAGGGTGTGCTGACACAATTACAACCCTAATTTGCTGGGCTCCTCCTAACCCGAGCCATGCCACGTCACGCTGGGAGGCACTTGCAGAGGCAAAGGAGTCTCCTTTGCAAGGTGGAGGAAGGGAAATTGACTCCTCGTCTTTTGGATGAGACGTTAAACCGAAGCCCCGTCTGCTCTCGCAGGTGGACGTAAAAGATCCCATGGCACTATTTCGAAGAAGAGCAGGGGTCTTATCCCCGGTGTCCTGTCCAATATTTATCCCTCAATCAACGTAACAAAAACAGATTATCTGGCCATTATCACATTGCTGTTTGTGGGAGCTTGCCGTGTGCAAATTGGCTGCCGCATTTCCTACATTACAACAGTGACTACACATTAAATGTTCTTCATTAGCTGTAAAGCGCGTTGAGACGTCTGGTGGTCGTGAAAGGTGCTATATAAATGCAAGTCTCACCAGGCCCCCTGTCTACGAGCCAGACTGACACCGAGGGTGGTGGTTGAACAGTCCTCGGGTAGTGTAATGTATTTGCTTCATGGGTTCTTTGCTTAAGAGTTCATAGCAACACAATGCTATTAAGAACTAGTTGGTTTATTGGTAAAAGGTTTAACAATCACACTGCACATTACCACTTTGCAATTTGCATTTGCAAGATCCTGCAAATCCCCTGGGAGGACAGGCGCACCAACATCAGTGTCCTCGTCCAGGCTAACATCCCCAGCATTGAAGCACTGACCACACTCGATCAGCTTCGCTGGGCAGGCCACATAGTTCGTATGCCAGATACGAGATTCCCTAAGCAAATGCTTTATGCGGAGTTTCTTCGTGGTAAACGAGCCAAAGGTGGGCAGCGGAAGCGTTACAAGGAAAGCCTCAAAGCCTCCCTGGTAAAGTGCGACATCACCACTGACACCTGGGAGACCCTGGCCGAAGACCGCCCGAGGTGGAGAAAGTGCATCCGGGAGTTCTTCGAGTCTCAACGCAAAGAGCGTGAAGAGGTCAGGCGCAGACAGCGGAAGGGGTGCGCAGCAAACCAGTCCCACCCATCCCTTCCCTCGACGAATGTCTGTCCCACCTGTGACAGGGTCTGTGGCTCTCGTATTGGACTGTTCAGCCACCAGAGAACTCACTTAGGGAGTGGAAGCAAGTCTTCCTCGATTCCGAGGGACTGCCTATGATGATGATGGTGACATTACCAGTTCATCCACCAGGCTCACAACCACCTGCCTCATCGTGGATCCCCCTGACCCCAACTGGCCGGGGTTTTATTGAGTCTTGTGAACATCACATGACTGGCTAAGCCACTCACAACTCAACAGCTCTCCAAACCTGTGAGCATCCTCACCAGGTGCACACATTACAGGTGGGGTGACCATTCCGTCAATTTTGAACCAAGAGATTCTGAATATGAAGTGGCCGCCTGTAAGATGGAGGAATGCAAGCTGCGTGTTTGCTGTGCACATATTGACTCCTGCATTTCAGTAAAAAGGCACGATTTGTGTGCGAGGGATCGGTTTCCCATTCAGGTGTTTGTGAGCAGGCTGTTATTTGCGATGCATGAGATGGAGCCCACGTGCTGTACACTTTGGAAAAACGCACGGGTCATGTTTTATATCAGGAAAAAGGTAGCCGCTCAAACTCTTACGAGAGCCAATCCTGCTCAGTATCCAGTCAGTATTTTTAAGGTAAAACACTTTCACAAGATCTCACAACACTTACAGCTGAGAAAGGCCGTTCGGCCCATCTAACACAACCCTACACCACCCCAACCTTCCAGTTGCTGCATCTAGATGTTTCTTAAATTATTCCAGGATTTTAGTCTCCACCACTGTAACTGGAAGTCTGCTCTACACATTGTTCACCGCTGTGTGGAGAAGAACCTCCTGATATCTGTCCTAAAGTTACCTTTTTACTAGTTTAAACTTTTGTCTCCTTGTCCGAATCTCACTGTTTAATTTCAGATCAACCTTTCCATACGATTTACTATCTTTCATATCTCCAAATGATCATCTCTCAGATGTCTCCATTTCAGACTGAAACATAGAAACATAGAAACATGTAAAGTCTCCACAGTCTTTCCTTATACCTCAGGCCACTGACATTAGAGACCAGCCTCTTCTCTGCATTGCCTCCAGCACTTGAATGCCTGTGGCCAGAACTGAATATAGTGCTCAAGGTGTCATCTAATTGGAGCGCTGTAAGATTGACCATGTCTTCCTCTTGCTTGTATTGCACAGTTTGGACTATGCAGCTCAACATTCTATTGGCCTCGTTAATTGTTGCTCTGTATTAGGTGGACATGTTGAGTGTAGAATCCGCTAAGACTCCTAGATCTTTTTCACCTTTATCCTATTGCTATTTCAACACGATTCATGAAGTATCCATGTTGCCCATTTTCATGCCACGTGCAACACACGTGTGCATTAACATAAAAAGAACATAAGAAATAGGAGCAGGAGTCGGCCATCTGGCCCCTCGAGCATGCTTCACCATTCACTAAGACCATGGCTGATCTGATCTTGGCCTCAACTCCACTTCCCTGCCCTCTCCCCATAACCCTTCACTCTCTTATCGTTCAGAAATCTGTCTATCCCTACCTTAAATATATTCAATGACCCAGCCCCCACAGCTCTCTGGGGCAGAGAATTCCAAAGATTCACGACCCTCTGAGAGAAGAAATTCTTCCTCATTTCCGTTTCCTTATTCTGAAACTATGTCCCACAGTTCTAGATTTCCCCACGAGTGGAAACATCCTCTTTGCATCTACCCTGTCCAGCCCCCTCAGTATCTTATATGTTTCAATAAGATCGCCTCTCAGTCTTCTAAACTCCGATGAGTGCAGGCCCAACCTGCTCAACCTTTCTTAAATTCCATGTGTCATTATTTGGCTCATTTGCATATTTAGTTTTGCTTGTTGTGTAGTTTCTCGGTTGCCTGTTTCAATTCCACTGCGCTCCTAGTTTGGTCTGTTCTTCGCTGTGTTCTGCCCCTCGGGCAGGTTCCGATTCAGGTCTCACACATGAGGGAGGAGTAGCTGAGGCTGTTGCCCATTGCCTTCCTCATAGGTTTTTTTTATCTTCGTAGTACCTTCTGCTAGATGGGCTGCAACCAAGGCTAAAAAGCCTAACTACTCTTACAACAACAACAACTGACATTTATATGGCGCCTTTAATGTAGTGAAACATTCCAATAGGCGCTTCACAGGACTATTACGAGCCTCATAAGGGGAAGTTAGGGTAGGTGTCCAAAAGCTTGGTCAAAGAAGTAGGTTTTAAGGAGCGTCTTTAAAGGAGGAAAGAGAGATAGAGAGGCAGAAAGGTTTAGACAGGGAGTTCCAGAGCTTAGGGCCCAGGCAACAGAAGGCACAGTCATCAATGGTTGAATGATTATAATCAGGAGGGCAGAATTAGAGGGAGCCAACTGCGCGATCCCTCGTTGGATATGACCCCAGTGTTCAGAACGGGAGCTCCAGTCTCTCTCGTTTAGAATCATCTGCAAATTTAACCAATTTCCAATGATATTCTGAAGTCATTGATGCAAATTCGAAATGGAAGTGGTCCCAATAATTAGCCCTGGGGCATCCCCACTCAGTACTCCCTCAAACCCTCACACCACCCCGCTAACCAGTTCCCATTGTTTGGTACCCCTTTGGGCAGTTTTTAATCCAGACCCAAATTTTGCCCTGAATCCAGACAGCTTTGACCTTAATTAGTAATCCTTCGTGTGGAACGTCATCAAATGCCTGGAGGCATTCTTCCTGCAAACGCAAGTTGCTGTCGTAGAGATTAGTGGATGAGTGACCCAGAAAGCGCATAAATAAGGCAACCAAAAATGCAACATGTTCCCCCAAGGGGAAGGCCCCTCACCCCACCATCGGAAAATCACATGTTTTTCAAAAATCTTCCTCCCTTCCACCCTCATGGTAGCAGATTTATGCACACTGGCCGCCAACTGAAAATGGTCAGATTTAATCAGTTTGGCAACAAAACTGGAATTATTAACCAGGTGAATAAGGCTGCTGTGACACCAAAGTCAAGGCAGAATAAAATTAGGCAGACACAAGTCAGGAGTGTGCTGGAATAGTCTCCATTTGCCTGGATGAGTGGAGCTCCAACAACACTCAAGAAGCTTGACACTATCCAGAACAAAGTTGATTGACACCCCAACCACCACCTTACACATTTACTGCCTCCACCACCAGTGCACCATGGCAGCAGTGTGTACCATCTACAAAGCTTCTCTGGCAGCACCCAAACCCGTGACCTCTACCACCTAGAAGGACAAGGGCAGCAGGCCCATGGGAACACCATCACCTCCAAGTCACACACCATCCTGACTTGGAAATATATTGCAGTTCTTTCATTGTCGCTGGGTCAAAATCCTGGAACTCCCTCCCTAACAGCACTGTGGGAGCACCTTCACCACACGGACTGCAGCGGTTCAAGAAGGCAGCTCACCACCACCTTCTCAAGGGCAATTAGGGATGGGCAATAAATGCCGGCCTTACCAGCGACGGCCACATCCCAGGAACGAATATTAAAAAATAAATAAGAATGAGGGACAAAGTTCTCTCATGTGCTGCAAGTCTGGAGGATACCCACATCCCGTTTGGATCTGCCACAAGAAGGCGAAAGGTGAATTTGTGGCTCTGTAAAATGCTACCCTACATCAGCACTGGAGGGAAAAAGAAAGACTTGGATTTCTATAGTGCCCTTCACAACCACCGGATGTTTCAGCCAATGAAGAACTTTTATGGAGTGCTGACATTGTTGTAATGTAGTAATGTAGGAAACGCGACAGCAAGCTCCCACAAACAGCATTGTGGTAATGGCCAGATAATCTGATTTTTTTGTTATGTTGATTGAGCGATAAATATTGGCCCAGGACACCGGGGATAACTTCCCTGCTCTTCTTCGAAATAGTGCCGTGGGATCTTTTACATCCACCTGAGAGAGCAGACGGGGGCCTTGGTTTAACGTCTCATCCTCTGACAAGATGAGAAGATGGCAGTTGGCATGAGGGGTTGGGGTTTGGGGTGGATAGTTGAGGTGGATGTGTGACGATGGTGGGGTTTGGGGGGGGTGGGGTTTTGGGGTGAGGGATTTGGGAGGTGGGATTTAGGGGGAGGGGTTTTGGGGTGGGGGATTTGGGGGGAGGAGTTTGGGGATGGAGGGGTTTGGGGGGAGGCGTTTGGGGATGGAGGGGTTTGGGGGACTGGGGTTTGGGGTGGGGTTTGGGGGGAGGGGGTTGGGGTTTGGGGGTGGTGTTTGGGATGTGGGATTTGGGGGGGTGGATGGTTGCGGTGGATGTGTGACGATGGGGGGGGGGCAGTTGGTGGTGGGGTTTGGGATTTGGGGTGGGGTTTGGGGGTGGAGGTTGGGTTTGGGGGTGGGGTGGGGTTTTGGGGGCAGGGGGTTTGGGTTTGGCATGTGGGGTGGGGTTTGTGGGGGTGTTTGGGGGTAGGGTTTGGGCTTTGGGGTGGGGCGTGGGGGTGGGGTTTGTGATGTGGGGTGGGGTTTGGGGGGTGTTTGGCGGTGTGGTGGGGTTTGGGGGAGTGTTTGGTGTGGGGTTTGGGGGGTGTTTGGGGGTGGAGTTCGGGATGTGTGGTGGGGTGAGGTTTGGGGGGGTGTTTGGGGCTGGGGTTTGAGGGAGGATGGTTGAGGTGGACGTGTGACGATGGGGAGGGAGATCGATGGGGAAAAAGCTGATATGTTGGATTTTCAGCCGCCTGCGAATGTTGAGTTAATGAAGCCCAGCTGTCAGTCTGATCTCGGTGCCGCTCTCAATGATGGGCCTGTCAGTCGGGTATTTCATGCTGCGGTGGGAAAATGCCTGAAAAGGTCACATTAAAATATGTGGAAATGGAGAGAGGAAACATCCGAGCTGATCCCTGTGTGTGACCTCTGCTGTTCCTTCTCAATGATTGGACACAGCAGGTGGAGGGGAGGGGGAAGGGGGAGCGAGACGGACCCCGTCACAAATTGCCACACCCTGTCTTTTTTGCCATCTCGACATTTATTGGTGCGGCTAGTTATTTGGCTCCCTGGGGTACAGTGAGTGGAGCAGGTTAAAGTCGCCACAGTAAATACATGCATTAAGCTTCTTTGGCAGCTGTGAGGTCTATGGGGGGATTACAGATATTATTCTGTGCCATCTGTCCATCACACCGATTCTGAGGATCGTTTGCTAGATTTTTGAATCGGGCAAAGACATTCTCCATTCCCCGAGAATATAAGAGTGCTGCAGTACGCCCCAGACACACAGCTCTAAAAGCTCATTTTGCCCTTTGGAAGTGCCAACTGTACTTCTAAAGGGGGGTTGCAACTAAATAAAAAGGCAGTGATCTCTGACTGTCATTTACCATTACGATTTCTCTCCTGTGTGCTCAAAGGCTTTATCTGCCTCTAACATTTGCTTGATGAAAGTAATTCTGTGCGATCAAAGCAGACATAGCTTCCCGCACGTGCCTCAGTGCTTTGGTCTCCAGCGTTTGTCTCTGGCTGTGATGCCGCAGTGGGTAAATACACTGCCAGGCTTGCTATAGAGCAGAGGAGGATGAGGGGAGATTTAATAGAAGGTCTTCAAAAATCATGCGGGTTTTTGATTAAAAAAAAAAGGAGAAATTGTTTCCACTGGCAGAAGGGTCAATAACCGACGGACACAGATTTCAGATAATTGGCAAAAGAACCAGGGGTGCTGGGGATGGGGGGTGAGGGGGGGTTGTGGAGATTACATAGTGAGCCGTCATCTGGAATGCACTGCCTGAAATTGTGATGGGAGCAGATTCAGTAGTAACTTTCAAAAGTAAACTGGACATATACTTGAAAAGGAAACACTTGCAGAGATAGTGGATGCATTGGTTGTGATCTACCAAAATTCCCTGGATTCTGGAGAGGTCCCAGCGGATTGGAAAACCGCAAATTTAACGCCCAGTTTAAGAAAGGAGGGAGACAGAAAGCAGGAAACTATAGACCAGTTAGCCTAACATCTGTCATTGGGAAAATGCTGCAGTCCATCATTGAGGAAGTAATAGCAGGACATTTAGAAAATCATAATTTAGAAAGCAGAGTCAGCATGCTTTTCTGAAAGGGAAATCATGTTTGACAAATTTTCTGGAGTTCTTTGAAGAGGTAATTGCAATGACTCAAGAGTCTTGTTACTGTAAACTGCCTCGGGTGTAAACCTGATCCAACTTTATTCGCGCCCAAAATACCCACGTGACATGGTACCCGCGCTTATATACCAGTGACCGCGCACACGCACATACAACCTGATGACCTCCGACAGTGGCGCCCTCTGGTGTTTGGTGACCCCAAGCATCAATACATAACAACATCCCCCTTTTAAGATCTTAATATCAGTCTCTTTACAAATTGAGACGGTCTGGGACTTTCCGCTCATGAGTTGATCGTCTCAGTTCAACTTTAGTTCTGGGCGGATGTTCTGAGTCAGTTGTGACTGAGGGCTGAGTAACTGATCTGATGGGAGTGGTAATGACTGAAGGTTCAGTAATGACAGCAGAATCCTCTGATGAATGAACATTGGTTGGTTGGTCACTGACTGCATCTTCCTCAAACACTTCCAGTTCATCTGTGTGCCGCAGTTTGACCTGATCAACATGCTTCCTGCATGTTTGCCCATTCTTAAGCACGACAGTAAACACTCTGTTATCCTCCTTGGCTGGAACAGTGCCGGCGATCCACTTTTGATCTTGACCATAGCTCAGTACATAAACCGGATCGTTGACAGAGATGTCACGTGACACAGCAGCACGATCATGACACCATTGCTGACTTTGACATCTGTTTTCAACATGATCATTCAAATCAGGATGAACAAGAGAAAGCTTGGTCTTGAGATTTCTCTTCATCAGTTGTTCAGCAGGGGAAACTCCAGTAAGCGTATGAGGTCTTGTCCTGTAACTAAGCAATATACATGACAAACGAGTCTGCAGTGAACCCTGAGTTACACGTTTCATACTTTGCTTGATGGTTTGAACAGCACGCTCTGCTTGACCATTAGAAGCAGGTTTGAATGGAGCTGACCTTACATGTCTAATACCATTGCGTTTCCTGAACTCCTGGAACTCAAGACTTGTGAAACAAGATTCGTTGTCACTCACAACAATGTCAGGCAAACCATGAGTACCAAACATGACACGAAGGCTCTCAATAGTAGCTGTAGACGTACTGGATGACACAATAATACACACTATCCACTTTGAATATGCATCCACCACAACAAAAAACATCTTTTCCAGGAAAGGGCACACAAAATCGATGTGAATCCTCGACCATGGTTTAGATGGCCACGACCAAAGACTCAGCGGAGATTCCGCTGGTGCTTTACTTAGCTGCATGCAAATATTGCACTGATGCACGCATGATTCCAGATCAGAGTCAATTCCAGGCCACCATACATGAGACCTAGCAATGGCTTTCATCATGACAATACCGGGATGAGTGCTATGTAGTTCACGTACAAATTTTTCTCTACCTTTCTCAGACATGATGACATGATTACCCCACAGTAAACAACTGACTGAATGGACAGCTCATCTTTGCGATAGTTGTAGGGTTTGGTCCCATCACACATCTCCATAGGTATTGCAGACCAATCACCACTGAGGACACAACATTTCACAACCGATAAAATAGGGTCATGACTGGTCCAGATCCTGACTTGCTGAGCAATGACAGGAGTTCCTTCACTCTCAAAAGCATCCATTACTAACAGTAGATCTGCAGGTTGAGGCGTCTCCATATCAGGTGCGGGCAAAGGCAGACAACTCAATGCATCGGCACAATTCTCAGTACCAGGTCTATGACGAATAACATAATCATAGGCAGATAATGACAATGCCAACCTCTGCATACGGGACGATGTATTGGTATTTATACCTTTATTTTCCGAAAACAATGAAATGAGTGGCTTGTGATCCGTTTCGAGTTCAAAACGAAGACCAAACAGGTACTGATGCATCTTTTGGACCCCATACACACAGGCCAAAGCTTCTTTTTCTACCATGCTGTAAGCTCTTTCCGCTTTTCGAAGCATATGCAACAGATTGAGCAGGACATTCTGAAAAGGGAGGGAGAACAGCCAGTTGTCGTGGTGCACATTGGTACCAACGACATAGGTAAAAAAAGGGATGAGGTCCTACGAGCCGAATTTAAGGAGCTAGGAGCTAAATTAAAAAGTAGGACCTCAAAAGTAGTAATCTCGGGATTGCTACCAGTGTCACGTGCTAGTCAGAGTAGGAATTGCAGGATAGTGCAGAAGAATACGTGGCTTGAGCAGTGGTGCAGCAGGGAGGGATTCAAATTCCTGGGGCATTGGAACCGGTTCTGGGGGAGGTGGGACCAGTACAAACCGGACGATCTGCACCTGGGCAGGACCGGAACCAATGTCCGAGGGAGAGTGTTTGCTAGTGCTGTTGGGGAGGAGTTAAACTAATATGGCAGGGGGATGGGAACCAATGCAGGGAGACAGAGGGAAACAAAATGGAGACAGAAGCAAAAGACAGAAAGGAGATGAGTAAAAGTGGAGGGCAGAGAAACCCAAGGCAAAAAACAAAAAAGGGCCAATGTACAGCAAAATTCTAAAGGGTCAAAGTGTAATAAAAAGGCAAGCCCGAAAGCTTGGTGCCTCAATGCGAGGAGTATTCGGAACCCAGGAGAGGGCTCTGAGCTAGTTAGAGTGGGTGAGATCGCAGATGAACAGGACCCCAAGAAAGAATGCAAAAGGCAGGATGCAACAGAGCAGAGTAGCACTGGGGTAAGTGTAAACCACAAGGTGATAGGAAGGGACAATATGTATGAATATAAAGGGGCTGCAGGAGGGGTCAAAACTAAAAATCATGGTTTAAAAGCTAGTATTAAAACACTTTACCTAAACGCACGCAGCATTCGAAATAAAGTAAATGAGTTGACGGCACAAATCATTACAAATGGGTATGATTTGGTGGCCATTACAGAAACGTGGTTGCAGGGGGGCCAAGATTGGGAATTAAACATACAGGGGTATCTGACAATTCGGAAGGATAGACAAGAAGGGAAAGGAGGTGGGGTAGCTCTGTTAATAAAGGATGATATCAGGGCAGTTGTGAGAGATGATATTGGCTCTAATGAACAAAATGTTGAATCATTGTGGGTGGAGATTAGAGATAGTAAGGGGAAAAAGTCACTGGTGGGCGTAGTTTATAGGCCCCCAAATAATAACTTCACGGTGGGGCGGACAATAATCAAGGGAATAATAGAGGCATGTGAAAAATGAATGGCAGTAATCATGGGGGATTTTAACCTACATATCGATTGGTCAAATCAAATCGCACGGGGTAGCCTGGAGGAGGAATTCATAGAATGCATACGGGATTGTTTCTTAGAACAGTATGTTACAGAACCTACAAGAGACAAGCTATCTTAGATCTGGTCCTGTGTAATGAGACAGGAATAATAAACGATCTCCTGGTAAAAGATCCTCTCGGAATGAGTGATCACAGTATGGTTGAATTTGTAATACAGATTGAGGGTGAGGAAGTAGTGTCTCAAACGAGCGTACTATGCTTAAACAAAGGGGACTACAGTGGGATGAGGGCAGAGTTAGCTAAAGTAGACTGGGAACACAGACTAAACGGTGGCACAATTGAGGAACAGTGGAGGACTTTTAAGGAGCTCTTTCATAGTGCTCAATAAAAATATATTCCAGTGAAAAAGAAGGGCGGTAAGAGAAGGGATAACCAGCCGTGGATAACCAAGGAAATAAAGGAGAGTATCAAATTAAAAACCAATGTTTATAAGGTGGCCAAGGTTAGTGGGAAACTAGAAGATTGGGAAAATTTTAAATGACAGCAAAGAATGACTAAGAAAGCAATAAAGAAAGGAAAGATAGATTACGAAAGTAAACTTGCGCAAAACATAAAAACAGATAGTTAAAGCTTTTACCGATATTTAAAATGGAAGAGAGTGACTAAAGTAAATGTTGGTCCCTTAGAAGATGAGAAGGGGGATTTAATAATGGGAAATGTGGAAATGGCTGAAACCTTAAACAATTATTTTGCTTCGGTCTTCACAGTGGAAGACACAAAAACCATGCAAAAAATTGCTGGTGACAGGAATGTGGGAAGGGAGGGCCTTGAGACAATCACTGTCACTAGAGAGGTAGCGCTGGACAGACTAATGGGACTCAAGGTAGACAAGTCCCCTGGTCCTGATGAAATGTATACCAGGGTATTAAAAGAGATGGCGGAAGTTATAGCAGATGCATTCGTTATAATCTACCAAAATTCTCTGGACTCTGGGGAGGTACCAGCAGATTGGAAAGCTGCTAATGTAACGCCTCTGTTTAAAAAAGGGGGCAGACAAAAGGCAGGTAATTATAGACTGGTTAGTTTAACATCTGTAGTGGGGAAAATGCTTGAAACTATCATTAAGGAAGAAATAGCGGTACATCTAGATAGGAATAGTGCAATCAAGCAGACGCAACATGGATTCATGAAGGGGAAATCATGTTTAACTAATTTATTGGAATTCTTTGAGGATATAACGAGCATGGTGGATAGAGGTGTACCGATGGATGTGGTGTATTTAGATTTCCAAAAGGCATTCGATAAGGTGCCACACAAAAGGTTACTGCAGAAGATAAAGGTTCGCGGAGTCAGAGGAAATGTATTAGCATGGATAGAGAATTGGCTGGCTAACAGAAAGCAGAGAGTCGGGATAAATGGGTCCTTTTTGGGTTGGAAATCGGTGGTTAATGGTGTGCGACAGGGATCGGTGCTGGGACCAAAACTGTTTACAATATACATAGATGACCTGGAAGAGGGGACAGAGTGTAGTGTAACAAAATTTTCAGATGACACAAAGATTAGTGGGAAAGCGGGTTGTGTAGAGGACACAGAGAGGCTGCAAAGAGATTTAGATAGGTTAAGCGA
Organism: Pristiophorus japonicus; assembly: GCF_044704955.1. Lineage (NCBI taxonomy): Eukaryota > Metazoa > Chordata > Chondrichthyes > Pristiophoridae > Pristiophorus > Pristiophorus japonicus. The sequence goes on from NC_091994.1 coordinate 9,609,391, forward strand.
ATGTGCTAAGGTTTGGCAGATGAAATACAATGTCGGAAAATGTGAGGTCATCCACGTTGGAAAAAAAAACAGCAAAAGGGAACATTATTTGAATGGGGAGAAATTACAACATGCTGCGGTGCAGAGAGACTTGGGGGTCCTTGTGCATGAATCCCAAAAAGTTAGTTTGCAGGTGCAGCAGGTAATCAGGAAGGCGAATGGAATGTTGGCCTTCATTGTGAGAGGGATGGAGTACAAAAGCAGGGAGGTCCTGCTGCAACTGTATAGGGTATTGGTGAGGCCGCACCTGGAGTACTGCGTGCAGTTTTGGTCACCTTACTTAAGGAAGGATATACTAGCTTTGGAGGGGGTACAGAGACGATTCACTAGGCTGATTCTGGAGATGAGGGGGTTACCTTATGATGATCGATTGAGTAGACTGGGTCTTTACTCGTTGGAGTTCAGAAGGATGAGGGGTGATCTTATAGAAACATTTAAAATAATGAAAGGGATAGACAAGATAGAGGCAGAGAGGTTGTTTCCACTGGTTGGGGAGACTAGAACTAGGGGGCACAGCCTCAAAATACGGGGGAGCCAATTTAAAACCGAGTTGAGAAGGAATTTCTTCTCCCAGAGGGTTGTGAATCTGTGAAATTCTCTGCCCAAGGAAGCAGTTGAGGCTAGCTCATTGAATGTATTCAAATCACAGATAGATAGATTTTTAACCAATAAGGGAATTAAGGGTTACGGGGAGTGGATGTGGGTAAGTAGAGCTGAGTCCACGGCCAGATCAGCCATGATCTTGTTGAGTGGCAGAGCAGGCTCGAGGGGCTAGATGGCCTACTCCTATTCCTAATTCTTATGTTCTTATGTTCTTACCCAACTCATTTGCTTGTTGGAGTATTGTTTAACCTGACACTGATGAGGCCGATGATTGCCCCCACAACGCAAACAGGCTGAAATCAGAGTTGTACCAGTTGGCGGACTCTTGGAGTAGCTACAGGTTTCACATAAGCAGTCGAGTAGGCCCTGACCTAAGCAGCTCTGCCAGAAGACGACACAATTTTGTTTACAGTACCTGCCGTGGAGCTCCAACTCTTTGGCCAATAGTTTCCGGAGAATCACATCATGGTTGATGCCTATCACGAAGAAATCTCGCAACGTGTCTTCCAACATGTTCCTGAACTTATACGGCTCAACAAGACGTCGTAGGTCGGTGACGAATCCCAACAAATCCTGGCCCTCAGCACAAACATGCGTATAGAAGTGACAACGTGAGATGATGATCCCCTCTTTTGGCTTAAGATGGTCACACACTAAGGCACACAAATCCTCATGCTCTTTGTCAGTTGGACGTAAAGGCGAGAGAAGGTTCTTTATGAGGCCGTAAATTATCGGACCACAAATGTGAGGAAAACCGCCCTACACCGAACTGCATCAGCCTCTCCCTCCATTTTGTTGGCCACAAAATACTGATCCAGGCGGTCGATAAAATCCGCCCATTCCTCGCCCTCCACGTATCTCTCCAGAATTCCAATAGCGCCCATTGTACATGCGAAGGTTCTTAAGTTACCTCGTCACCAAATATAATGACTCGAGTCTTATTACTGTAAACTGCATCAGGTGTAAACCTGATCCACTTTATTCGCGCCCAAAGTACCCGTGTGACATAGTACCCGCACTTGTATACCAGTGACCGCGCACACGCACATACAGCCCGAAGACTTCCGACAATGGTGCGCTCTGGTGTCTGGTGACCCCAAGCATCAATACATAACAGTAATGAGCAGGGTGGATAAGGGGGAACCAGTAGATGTGGTGTATTTGGATTTCCAGAAGGCATTCGATAAGGTGCCACATAAAGATTACTACACAAGATAAAAGTTCACGGGGTTGGGGGTAATTTATTAGCATGGATAGAGGATTGGCTAACTGACAAAAAAGAGAGAGTCGGAATAAATGGGTCATTTTCAGGTTGGCAAACTGTAACTAGTGGGGTGCCACAGGGATCAGTGCTGGGGCCTCAACTATTTACAATTTATATTAATGATTTGGATGAAGGGACGGAGTGTAATGTAACCAAATGTGTTGTTGATGCAATAGGTGAGAAAGCAAGTTGTGAGGAGGAAGCAAAGAATCTACAAAGTGATATAGATAGTCTAAGTGAGTGGGCAAAAATTTGGCAGATGGAGTATATCTGAGGGGGCTTGACAGGGTAGCTGTAAAGAGGATGTTTCCCCTCATGGGGGAATTTAGAACTAGGGGACATAGTTTCAGAATAAGGGATCTCCCATTTAAAACGGAAATGAGGAGGAATTTCTTCTCTCAGAGAGTCATGAATCCTTGGCATTCTCTGCCCCAGATAGCTGTGGAGGCTGGGTCATTGAATATATTTAAGGTGGAGATAGACAAATTTTTGAATGATAAGGGAGTGAAGGGTTATGGGAAGCGGGCGGGGAAGTGGAGTTGAGGCCAAGATCAGATCAGCCGTGATCTTATTGAATGGCGGAGCAGGCTCAAGGGCCAAATGGCCTACTCCTGTTCCTATTTCTTATATTCTTATGCTATGGGGAAAGAGCAGTGGCATGGGATTAATTGGATAGCTCTACCGAAGAGACAGCTAAGGCACGATGGGCTGAATGGCCTCCTTCTGTGTTGTATGATTCTATGAAAATCCACAAGTTCAATTCTCCTTTCCACTTCAGCTGTCAACCCTTCTCTCCAGAAAGCACTGACATCATCGGGCAGCCTTGGCTATCATGTGTCAGCCTGACCAAGTGAATGACAGCAGATCTATTTTGACAGAGTGGGGTGGGGTGGAGAGGTGGTGGGGGGGGTGAGGGAGATGAAGAACAGGGTACTGTAGCCTAGTGTTTGCTATCTGTGGGAGCTTGCAGTGTGTACATTGGCTGCTGCTTTTCCTACATTACAACAATGACTACACATCAAAAGTACCTCATTGGCTGTAAAGCGCTTTGGGATGTCCTGAGGTTGTGAAAGGCGCTATATAAACGCAAATCTTTCTTTTTCTTTTTAGTGGGATTGGCACTGGGCTCATAACCCAGAGTTCATAAACTCAACTCCTGCCACAGCCGGCTGTGGGCTTTGATTCAATAAAACCGGAGAGCTGGCATCAGGAAAGCTGGCCAGCAAAACTGCTGGATTGCAGTTAAAAACCCAAATGTCCTTCAGGGAAAGACCTGCAACCAGCACTCCGTCTGGCCAATGTATGTGGTTGCCTCTTAGAGTCCTCAAGGCAACTTGGGACAGGCAATAAATGCTGCCTTGCCAGTGTTTCCGATAAATTTTAAAAATCACCGGCAAGCTGGGAACCGGTCCTCCGACCTGTGGTCTTCCCAACATGAATCAATGGAGGGCGATCAGCGCTAGGAAAGGGGAGAAGGAAGAACTTGCATTTATTTTTATTCGTTCCTGGGATGTGGGCATCATTGGCAAGCCCGGCATTTATTGCCCATCCCGAATTGCCCATCCCGAACTGCCCTCGAGAAGATGGTGGTGAGCCGCCTCTTTGAAGGGCTGCAGTCCGTGTGGTGAAGGTACTCCCACAGTGCTGTTACATAAGAACATAAGAAATAGGAGCAAGAGTAGGCCATATGGCCCCTCGAGCCTGCTCCGCCATTCAATAAGATCATGGCTGATCTGATCATGGACTCAGCTCCACTTCCCCGCCCGCTCCCCATAACCCCTTATCCCCTTATCGTTTACGATACCGTCTATTTCTGTCTTAAATTTATTCAATGTCCCAGCTTCCACAGCTCTCTGAGGCAGCGAATTCCACAGATTCACAACCCGCTGAGAGAAGAAATTTCTCCTCATCTCTGTTTTAAATGGGCAGCTCCTTATTCTAAGATCATGCCCTCTAGTTCGAGTCTCCCCCATCAGTGGAAGCATCCTCTCTGCATCCACCGTGTCAAACCCCCCTCATAATCTTATACGTCTCGATAAGATCACCTCTCATTCTTCTGAATTCCAATAAGTAGAGGCCCAACCTACTCAACCTTTCCTCATAAGTCAACCCCCTCATCTCCGGAATCAACCGAGTGAACCTTCTCTGAACTGCCTCCACAGCAAGTATATCCTTTCGTAAATATGGAAACCAAAACTGCACGCAGTATTCTAGGTGTGGCCTCACCAATACCTGTTCGGGAGTTCCAGAATTTTGACCCAGTGACGATGAAGGAACGGCGACATAGTTCCAAGTCGGGATGGTGTGTGACTCGGAGGGGAACGTGGAGGTGGTGGTGTTCCCATGCGCCTGATGCCCTTGTCCTTCTAGTGGCAGAGGTCGTGGGTTTGGGAGGTGCTGTCGAAGAAGCCTTGGCGAGTTGCTGCAGTGCATCTTGTAGATGGTGCACACTGCAGCCACGGTGCGCCGGTGGTGGAGGGAGCAAGTGTTGAAGGTGGTTTAAGGATGGGACGCCAATCAAGCGGGCTGTTTTGTCCTGGATGGTGTCGAGCTTCTTGAATGTTGAAGCTGCGCTCATCCAGGCAAGTGGAGCGTATTCCCCCACACTCCTGACTTGTGCCTTGTAGATAGTGGAAAGGCTTTGGGGAGTCAGAAGGTGAGACACTGGCTGCAGAATACCCAGCCTTTGACCCGCGTTGGCGCAGTATTTATGTGGCTGGTCCAGTTAAGCATCTTTCACCACCTCAGGACGTCCCAAAGCGCTTTGCAGTCATTGAACTATTTTTTACTGTGCATTGTCTGCTGTAATGTCAGAAATGCAGAATCCTGGCTGATTACCCTACCCCCAACCTGAGACCTTCTAGTCTGCATGCCTCAGGAACAAACTAAATGGTGCATTTACTTACTGAGACATCAGGGCAAATGATAGATGTTGGACAGTAAAAAAAAAACCATTGAGACAGATGAGCTTCTATGTCTTTGACGGATCTATGATTACCACTGCCAATCAGACTTTGCTATCTTAACAGCAGCACTAACCTGTTTATTTTACAATGGCGGAAAAAGGAATGTTACGTCAATCCATTAAGGTGCTTTCAGCAGCAGGCAGATCCAGGCTCCCTCTTTTTTTTCTCAAACAAAACTGTTTTGAGGCGGGTTATGTATTTCACATTTAAAAATTGACAAAAAAAACAAACTGGTTTTCAGCTGGTCAAGGAGCCAGTCGACGCTCTCTGTCTGGGTCACTTCAGCCTGGTATCGGAGGCCAGCCAGTGCCTCTAGAACGGTAAAAGAAAGACTTGGATTTATATAGTGCCTTTCACGACCACCGGATATCTCGAAGCGCTTTGCAGTCAGTGAAGTACTTTTGGAGTGCAGTCACTGTTGTCATGTAGGAAACACGGCAACCAGTTTGCTCACAGCAAGCTCCCACAAACAGCAATGTGATAATGACCAGATAATCTCTTTTTTTTTTGTGATGTTGATTGAGGGATAAATATTGGGAGGATATTGAGTTAAATTCCCCGACTCTTCTTCGAAAAAGTGCCATGGGATCTTTTACGTCCACTTGAGAGGGCAGACAGGGCCTCGGTTAAACATCTCATCCAAAAGTTGGCACCTCTGACAGCGCAGCACTCCCTCAGCGTGTCCTCGATTTCTTTGTGCTCAACTGCCTGGAGTGGGATGTGAACCCAGACCTTCTGACTCAGAGGTGAGTGTGCTACCCACTGAGCCATTGGCTGGCTACAGAAACAAGGAGTCCACCTCTTCAGGGGATGGGAGATCATCGAAAGAATGAATAGAGCACGTTTCAAAAACTGATTACTTTTTAATATAAAAACGAATGTGATTCGGAGGAAAGTTGCAATATTGTTGTATCTGACCTTCAGTTTAATAGAGTGTTTGAAATATTTCAGTGCTATTTACCATCACATAAATTATTTCTTATGGCCTGCTCAGTACACTGCTGATTACTCAAAAGTAAAATACAGAACATGAAATTTAAAGGATAATAACTTGGTTATAGATTGCCTGATTGTATTGATTTGAGAGTGAAATGTTCACAATAGTAATTGCCTTTGTTCATTTGCTTTTAGGTTGTCACCTTTTGTGAAGCACAAAATCCAAAAGGGGCTCAGATTGGGGGCGGAACAGGTTGGGATTGGGAATGGGCAGGGACTGGGAATGGGCAGGGCCTGGGATTGGGAATGGGCAGCGACTGGGATTGGGAATGGGCAGCGATTGGGAATGGGCAGCGACTGGGATTGGGAATGGGAAGGGTCTGGGGTTGGGAATGGGCAGGGTCTGGGATTGGGAATGGGCAGCGACTGGAATTGGGAATGGGAAGGGTCTGGGATTGGGAATGGGCAGGGGCTGCGATTGGGAATGGGCTGGGATTGGGAATGGGCAGGGTCTGGGATTGGGAATGGGCAGTGATTGGGAATGAGCAGGGGCTGGGATTGGAAATGGGCAGTGATTGGGAATGAGCAACGGCTGGGATTGGGAATGGGCAGAGGCTGGGATTGGGAATGGGCAGCGATTGGGAATGGGCAGGGGCTGGGATTGGGATTGGGAATGGGCAGCGACTGGGATTGGGAATGGGCAGAGGCTGGGATTGGGAATGGGCAGCGATTGGGAATGGGCAGGGGCTGGGATTGAGATTGGGAATGGGCAGCGACTGGGATTGGGAATGGGCAGGGTCTGGGATTGGGAAGGAGGTGGAGCAGGGTCTAGGGTCGTGTTTACAGTTACAAGATTTCAAAGTAATTTATTGTACGTGACGCACTTCGAGATATTTGTGAGATTTGATAAGATGTGACACTGTATAAATACAAGTCTTTCTTTTAGCCTGCAGTTCTGGTGCGAGCTTTGCGGCTGCTGAAAATTTATTGAAATCTTTAATAATTAATGCAGAAACAGAAGTGAGGAAAAATGAAGTTTTATATTTTTTTAAACTCTTCTGATTCTAATGTATATATTCAAAATTTCTGGAAAGCCCACTAAAAATCTGTACCATCTCTTTCAACACAAGCTTTCTCGCCTTCCCTTTCTGTTTTAATTGCTGTCAGCAATTGTCGGCCTTTGCTTATTCCCGTGGTCAAAGCACAATCTGCTTGATCATTTCTCTCTCCAGCACTGTAACATTCTCCTTCACCAACACTGCCACCCCACCTCCTTTCTTTCCTTCCTTCCTTATCTTTCCTGAACACCTTGTATCCAGGAATATTTAAAACCCAATCCTGCCCTTTTTTGAGCCAGGTCTCCGTTATCGTCACGACATCATATTCCCCCGTGGCTATTTGTGCCGTCAGCTCACTTACCTTATTTACCACGCTTTGTGCGATTACACACTGCTTGTTCAAAATCGTGAGGGGGTCTGGACAGAGTAGATAGAGAGAAACCGTTCCCATTGGCGGAAGGGTCGAGAACCAGAGGACACAGATTTAAGGTGATTGGCAGAAGAAACAAAGATGATATGGGGAGAAACTAGTTTACGCAGCGAGTGGTTAGGATCTGGAATGCACAGCCTGAAAGGGTGGTGGAGGCAGATTCAATCGTAGCGTTCAAAAGGGGATTGGATAAGTACCTGAAGGAAAAAAAATTGCAGGGGAAAGGGCGGGGGAGTGGGACTGGTTGAAGTGCTCTTGCAGAGAGCCGGCACGGGCTCGACGGGCCGAATGGCCTCCTTCTGTGCTGTAACCGTTCTATGATTCTATTTTAGGCTGCTTCAGTCCCTCTGTCATCCCCTCTTTTTCTGCAAAAGAATTGTGGGCAGGTTATTCCAGCTTGATTGGTATCCTTTTCTTATTTGAGAAGGCAAGCCACTGATGAGCTTTATACAAGAGGCTGTAAAACCCTTTGTTACGTCAGTCGCCCAACAATTGTTAGCAAGAAAGGCAATCTCACAGCAAGCTATGATAGCAGGAACAAGAAGAAGCCATTTGGCCCATCACAGGATTAAAATCAACAATGACCAACAGCAACTTGTATCTATATAGCGCCTTTAACGTTGTAAAACGTCCCAAGTCACTTCAGAGGAGCGTTATCAAATAAAATTTGACACTGAGCCACGTAAGTAAAAATTAGGGCAGATGACCAAAAGCTAGGCCAAAGTGGCAGGTTTCAAGGAGCCTCTTAAAGGAGGACAGAGAGGTAGAGAGGTTTAGGCAGGGAATTACAGAGCATAGGGTCGAGGCAACAAACGGCATGGCCACCAATGGTTGAGCGATTATAATTAGGGATGCTGAAGAGGGCAGAATTAGAGGATATCACGCAGGGTGGTGGGACTGGAGGAGATTACAGAGATAGGGAGGGAGAGAGGCCATGGAGGGATTTGAAAACAAGGATGATATTTTTAAAATTGAGGCGTTGCTTAACCAGGAGCCAATTCAGGTCAGCGAGCACAGGGGTGATGGGTGAACGGGACTTGTTGAAAGTTAGGACGCAGGCAGCCGAGTTTTAGATGGCCTCAAGTTTACATAAGGTAGAACTTGGGCAGCCGGCCAGGAGTGCGTTGGAGTAGTCAAATCTAGAGGTACAAAGGCACGGATGAGTGCTTCAGCAGCGGATGAGCTGAGGCAGGGGACAGAGAATCGGGAGCAGTAACCTCGTTTGTCACTTTCTAAGCTAGCCTCATGCTGTATCCCTGCTGTGGTCCCCTGCCGCGATTGGCTAACTCAGTATCGAAGCATTGACCACGCTCGACCAGCTCCGACCAGCATGCCCTACACTAGACTCCCGAAACAAGCGTTCTACTCTGAGCTCCGACACGGTAAGCGAGCCCTAGGAGGGCAGAGAAAATGCTTCAAGGACACCCTCAAATCCTCCTTGGAAAAAAAATGCAACATCCCCACCAACTCTTGGGAATCCCTGGCCCAAAACCACTCAAAGTGGAGGAGAAGCATCCGGGAAGGCACCAAGCACAGACAGCGGAAGGAGTGTACGACAAATCAAGCACCCCACCCACCCGTCCCTCCAACCATCGTCTGCCCCACCTGTGACAGACTGTAGATCCCGCATTGGTCTCATCAGTCAACTGAGAACTCATTTTAGTGTGAAAGCAAGTCACCCTCGGCTCTGGGGGACTGCCTAAGAAGATAGTCTGGGTATCGAAGCTAGGCCATCCTGGTCCGTGGGAGGCCAAGACAGGACATTAAATAATTTTTAAAAAGAAGGGAGAGAGAAAACAGGGAATTATAGACCGGTCAGCCTGACATCGGTAGTGGGTAAAATGATGGAATCAATTATTAAGGATATCATAGCAGCACATTTGGAAAGAGGTGACATGATAGGTCCAAGTCAGCATGGATTTGTGAAAGGGAAATCATGCTTGACAAATCTTCTGGAATTTTTTGAGGATGTTTCCAGTAAAGTAGGCAAGGGAGAACCAGTTGATGTGGTATATTTGGACTTTCAGAAGGCTTTCGACAAGGTCCCACACAAGAGATTAATGTGCAAAGTTAAAGCACATGGGATTGGGGGTAGTGTGCTGACATGGATTGAGAACTGATTGTCAGACAGGAAGCAAAGAGTAGGAGTAAATGGGGACTTTTCAGAATGGCAGGCAGTGACTAGTGGGGTACCGCAAGGTTCTGTGCTGGGGCCCCAGCTGTTTACACTGTACATTAATGATTTAGACGAGGGGATTAAATGTAGTATCTCCAAATTTGCAGATGACACTAAGTTGGGTGGCAGTGTGAGCTGCGAGGAGGATGCTATGAGGCTGCAGAGCGACTTGGATAGGTTAGGTGAGTGGGCAAATGCATGGCAGATGAAGTATAATGTGGATAAATGTGAGGTTATCCACTTTGGTGGTAAAAACAGAGAGACAGACTATTATCTGAATGGTGACAGATTAGGAAAAGGGGAGGTGCAAAGAGACCTGGGTGTCATGGTATATCAGTCATTGAAGGTTGGCATGCAGGTACAGCAGGCGGTTAAGAAAGCAAATGGCATGTTGGCCTTCATAGCGAGGGGATTTGAGTACAGGGGCCGGGAGGTGTTGCTACAGTTGTACAGGGCCTTGGTGAGGCCACACCTTGAGTATTGTGTATAGTTTTGGTCTCCTAACCTGAGGAAGGACATTCTTGCTATTAAGGAAGTGCAGCGAAGGTTCACCAGACTGATTTCCGGGATGGCGGGACTGACCTATCAAGAAAGACTGGATCAACTGGGCTTGTATTCACTGGAGTTCAGAAGAATGAGAGGGGATCTTATAGAAACGTTTAAAATTCTGATGGGTTTAGACAGGTTAGATGCAGGAAGAATGTTCCCAATGTTGGGGAAGTCCAGAACCAGGGGTCACAGTCTAAGGATAAGGGGTAAGCCATTTAGGACCGAGATGAGGAGAAACTTTTTCACCCAGAGAGTGGTGAACCTGTGGAATTCTCTACCACAGAAAGTTGTTGAGGCCAATTCACTAAATATATTCAAAAAGGAGTTAGATGAAGTCCTTACTATTAGGGGGATCAAGGGGTATGGCGAGAAAGCAGGAATGGGGTACTGAAGTTGCATGTTCAGTCATGAACTTATTGAATGGCAGTGCAGGCTCGAAGGGCCGAATGGCCTACTCCTGCACCTATTTTCTATGTTTCTATGTTTCTAAATAGACAGTTTCTTAAACGATAAGGGGACAAGGGGTTATGGGGAGCGGGCAGGTAAGTGGAGCTGAATCCATGATCAGATCAGCCATGATCTTATTGAATGGCGGAGCAGTCTCGAGGGGCCGTATGGCCACCTTCTGCGCCTATTTCTTATGTTCTTATTATCCCTTTCTATAAAAGCACGACAATTCACGTGTGCGTGCGTGTGTGGAGTAGGGGAGTAGTTTCAGTGAGTGCCTCAATTTTGGTTTAATCTATCAGACTATGAGCCTGTTCCCCTTGAGAATCAGGCAGTAGAACGGGCGGCCCTTCCATTCCCTCCCCCTTGAGCAGTAATCATGTTGGGGAAAGTGAAAAATTTACTGTCCCTTTTCTTTCCCCCAGTGGCTGACAGATTTTACTAGTTTTGTTACTGGCTGCGGGCCTCCAAGGCGATTAAATGTCATTGTCTAATTGATGAACAAAGACACCCAGCCCTGAGTTGCCTCGTTCCCCCTGAGTGTGCCTTAAAGCTGGTGTGTGTTTATAGAAAGCGATTTTCACCAAAGTTTTAGCATAGACGCTGCTATTTGTCTCATTTTTACAAGATGTATCATGACTTCCACAACAATAACCCAGCTGCAGGGGAAACATTAAAAAATAATAATCATTACTGATTTTACTCGCCTTCTGTGTTTGTGGAGGTGGGGGGGGGGGTTGGGGCAGGGGAGGGGAGGTTGTATCAGAGTGCCTATTTAGCCTTAGAAAGAAGGAAAGACTTGCATATATATAGCACCTTTTGTGACCACTGGACGTCTCAAAGCGCTTTATAGCCAATGAAGTACTTTTTGGAGTGTAGTCACTGTTGTAATGTGGGAAACACGACAGCCAATTTGTGCACAAGCAAGCTCCCACACACAGCAATGTGATAATGACCAGATAATTTGTTTCTTTGTTATGTTGATTGAAGGATAAATATTGGCCACGACACAGAAAACTGTAGTAGGTTGCAATGTAGGTGGACAACGTGGACCATTTCCCATACCTCGGGAGCCTCTTATCAACAAGAGCAGACATTGACGACGAGATTCAACACCGCCTTCAGTGCGCCAGCGCAGCCTTCGGCTGCCTGAGGAAAAGTGTGTTTGAAGACCAGGCCCTCAAATCTGCCACCAAGCTCATGGTCTACAGGGCTATAGTAATACCCGCCCTCCTGTATGGCTCAGAGATATGGACCATGTACCAGTAGACACCTCAAGTCGCTGGAGAAATATCACCAACGATGTCTCCGCAAGATCCTACAAATCCTCTGGGAGGACAGACACACCAATGTTAGTGTCCTCGACCAGGCCAACATCCCCATCATTGACCACACTTGATCAGCTCTGCTGGGCAGGCCACATTGTTCACATGCCTGACACGAGACTCCCAAAGCAAGCGCTCTACTCGGAACTCCTTCACAGCAAACGAGCCAAAGGTGGGCAGAGGAAACGTTACAGGGACACCCTCAAAGCCTCCCTGATAAAGTGCAACATCCCCACTGACACCTGGGAGTCCCTGGCCAAAAACCGCCTTAAGTGGAGGAAGTGCATCCGGGAAGGTGCTGAGCATCTCGAGTCTCGTCGCAGAGAGCATGCAGAAATCAAGCGCAGGCAGCGGAAAGAGCGTGCGCCAAACCAGTCCCACCCACCCTTTCCTTCAACAACTATCTGTCCCACCTGTGACGGGGACTGTGCTCCTTGTATTGGACTGTTCAGCCGCCTAAGGACTCATTTTTAGAGTGGAAGCAAGTCTTCCTCGGTTCCGAGGGGCTGCCTATGATGATGATTCCTCCAATTTCTATTTTAGGCGTGGTCCCTTTAACTGGCTGCCCCACCCATTTAAATCTTCGCGGTTTATTCAATGTAAAAGATGGTGAGTGACCTGCTCGGGATGTCCAGAGCGCTGCTCATCCACACAGATTAATGGGCACTTTGTCGGGTAGCTTCACACCCAATATTGTCAAATTTATTTTGCACCCTTCCAACCTCCTCCCTGAAGGTGCTGACTACTTCTGAGGTAGAGCTCCATCGGAGCCAGCAAAGACACAGTACCTCATCCAAGAGGCCATTTTGCCATGTGCGAACCTTTGACTGTGAGATCTGGAGGACAATTCGCCCCCGAGGTCAGAGAGCGGTGGGCGCTCAATGATTGAGTATCCACAGCTCAGATTTTTGGACACGTAATTTTCGGAGGAGAATTGACGGTAGATGCTGAGAGGTTTTTTCCCCTGGGCTGGAGCGTCTAGAACGAGGGGTCACAGTTTCAGGATAAGGGGGTTGGCCATTTAGGACTGAGACGAGGAGAAATTTTTTCACTCGGAGGGTTGTGAATTTACTGCTTCGTTAATAATGGACTCCCACATTTTTCCAACCAATGTTAGGCTAACTGGTCTATAGTTTCCTGCTTTTTGTCTGCCTCCTTTTTCAAATAGGGGTGTTACATTTGCAGTTTTCCAATCTGCTGGGACCTCCCCAGAATTCAGGGAATTTTGGTAAATTACAACCAATGCATCCACTATCCCTGCCGTAACTTCTCTTAAGACCCTAGGATGCAAGCCATCAGGTCCAGGGGATTTATCTGTCTTTAGTCCCATTATCTTACTGAGTACTACCTCCTTAGTGATTGTGATTGTGTTAAGTTCCTCCCCCCAATAGCCCCTTGACTATCCACTGTCGGAATATTGTTAGTGTCCTCTATCGTAAAGACTGATACAAAATATTTGTTCAGAGTTTCTGCCATCTCCATGTTCCCCATTACTAATTCCCCGGTCTCGTCCTCTAAGGGACCAAAATTTACTTTAGCCACTCTTTTCCTTTTTATATACCTATAGAAACTCTTGCTATCTGTTTTTATATTTTGTGCAAGTTTACTTTCATAGTCTATGTTCTCTTTCTTAATCATTTTTTTAGTCGTTCTATCCCGTCCCTTCATAATTTTAAACTCCTCGATCAAATCACTCTGTGGTTTCCTCTGGTCTCAAGTCTTCATAGCCTCGTTTTTAAAAAAAAACAGCTGATGACTATTTTATCTGATGTTTGAATTCATAAATCAATCTCCCCACCAAAAGCTGCCCATTACCAGACAGATGATAGAGACAGAGGTTATAGTTGCCATATGTTTTAAATAGGACTGAGGTATGGGACTGAGGGGAATCCGTGGGACTGTATACCCCTATTGTGCTTTGATGCAACTTCCCGGCAACATATGATGGTCTTGATTAGTGAAAAGCCTGCAGTACGGCAGAGATACCCTTGGCCAGTCAGTGCGGCCTGCACTCCCAGCAGCTCCTGTCCATTAGTGTGATTCATCCCACCTGGCCCAGCTGACAGGAGCTGTTTGCTGCGGTATAATCCTGAGCCAACGGTGTGCCTCGCTGAGGCTTGTGGAAACGACGAACAAAGAAATATGGAGGGCAGAGAGACAAAGAAATGGAATGTCTACACGCACTGAAGCTATCCAAATTGAAAGGGTTTCAGCATTTTATCATTTGGAGTTTCATTTAATTGTGTGCTTCTCTCCAAAAGGTGAAGATCTTGGGGCCCGAAATTGGTGGAAGTTAAGCTTTGCCCAAGTCATCACCATCATAGGCAGTCCCTCGGAATCGAGGAAGTCTTGCTTCCACTCTAAAAATGAGTCCTGAGGTGGCTGAACAGTCCAATACGAGAGCCACAGACCCTGTCACAGGTGGGGCAGACAGTCGGTGAGGGAAAGGGTGGGTGGGACTGGTTTGCCGCACGCTCTTTCCGCTGCCTGCGCTTGATTTCTGCATGCTCGCGGCGATGAGACAAGTATCGTCCAAAGGACCGCTGAGATCCTGACCATACATTTGGGCGGAAGTTTCATGGAAAAATCTGGGAAAGACCGCCCGGCGGCAAAAATGGGACTTACGCCCTGAATCTGGGCGGCAGTGGGCAGTAGCTCCCATTCTCGGCGGCAAACGCGATCCTCGGCAAAGTACCACCGAGGATTGAGTCGGGCCCAGGGAGGGGCGATCTGATGAAGTGAAAAATGTTCACAAAATTTTAAAAAAAACACTAGAAATCCTTCAGGGAACCCGATCCACCTGAATCCCTGCCAAAAAAAGAAAGAAAAGTTTACTAAGCTTTTTTTTTGCAGGTCTTCATACTTACCGTTGAGGTTAGACCTGCCTCCACGCGACGGTCCTTTCCCCCTGCTGCAGTGGACTCCCACCCAGACCAAACTGGCAGCTTGGCGGGCGGGAGGACTCTGATGCGCGTTGCACGCTGGCACACGCCAGCGGATGCTCCCCAGCCGTCTTCCCTCCCCGCCTGCGGGAGGCCTCCACCAAACTCGCTCGGAGGGGAGACCGCCCAGAAAGCAGGGAGACAGCGGGCGGTGAGTCCACCAATTTCGGGCCCCTTGTTACCATTGTTCTTGGTGAATGCCAGTTGTACCATTTCCTCGTTCTTGGCAATACCGCTGCAGCCCATCAGATGTCCCCCAGCAAAGTTTTCGTGCCGTGACCGATCCCCACTTAGGGGCATCCCAATTACTGTTCGTCGCCAGCTTGAAAGCCAACCAGGATTCCTGCCATCCAGCGACCTCTGCTGGGTAGTGTGTGAATGCCATGTAAGGGCAGGATCGCGTTAGATTGTAATTGTCAGCCATGGCTCAGTGGGCAGCACCCTCGCCTCTGCGTGGAGAAGGTTGTGGGTTCAAGTCTCACTCCAGCAACTTGTGCACAAAGGGCTAGGTTGACACTCCAGTGAAGCGCTGTGGTGGCAGAGGTGCCGTCTTTCGGATGAGACGTTAAACCGAGGCCCTGTCTGCCCTCTCGGGTGGGCACAAAAAAATCCTGTGGCACTATTTCGAAGAAGAGCAGGGAGTTTTCCCTGATGTCCTCGGACAATATTTATCCCTCAGTCAACATCACTAAAAACAGATGATCAGGTCATTATCACATTGCTGCTTGTTGTGCACAAATTAATTGCCACGTTTCCTACATTACAACAGTGACTGCACTCCAAAAGCGCTTTGGGATGCCCTGAGGTAGTGAAAGGCGCTATACAAATGCAAGTCTTTCTTTATTCTACTAAAGTGGCTCGGTGTCAAATTTTTAACTCATAATACACCTGTGAAGCACCTTGGGACGTTTCACTATGTTAAAGGCGCTATATAAATGCAAGTTATCGTTGTTTATAATGCCTCCTTGTAGTCGAATGGCCTGCTGGCATCCACTGTGCAAGCTCGCAAACGAAGAAGTGCCACTTGGGTGAGACACTGCAGGGTTCCTTTTACCCGCACTCCTTGGGCCATACACCAGTAAGGAGTGGGCATCTTTGGGAGAGGAGGAGAAGTGTTTGGTGGGGGAGGGGGGGGGCGGGGACTGAAAGAGAGGGGAGGGGGTGAAAGGGAAAGGATTGCGAAGAATCGTGAAAATACGGCATTCAATTAATTTAAGTGTGGGGGGGGGGGGTGGTGTTGGAGGGGCATAGATGTGATGTGAATAGTTACGCAAAGTCAGCACTTTCATCTTTCGACTGCTCAAACCCGTCTCAGCTGATAGTGTGTTTCTAGGCTAACGGCATTGTAATATGGAAATGCAAATGAATGATGTTGACAGAGAAAATCCAGTCTGAGATGAGGAAAGCAATCTCGACAATTCATTTCCCTCTGAAGATTGATGGCATCATGAAGGGTGAGACATGGAATGTACCACAGCTTCAGCCAGGAGACTGCTGCTGAAAAAAAAATCCTGACTAAGGTTTTGTTAAGCCATCAAGAACCACGTGTCCCAAGTCTCAAAGAAAGAGTTTCAGCAGGGATGTTAACCCTCCTCAGAGAGAATGCCTTTCCTTACATCAGTCGTCGGAAAAATGCTGTGTAACCCATTGTTAAGGAAGTGGTATCAGGGCACTTAGAAAATCTAAGCATGATTAAGCAGAGTCAGCATGGTTTTATGAAAGGGAAATCGTGTTTGACAAATTTATCAGAGTTTTTTGAGGATGTAACGAGCAGGGTAGATAAAGGGGAACCAGTGGATGTAATATATTTGGATTTCCAAAAGGCATTCGATGAGGTGCCACATAAAAGATAATTACACAAGATAAGGGCTAATGGGGTTGGGGGTAAAATAATAGCATGGATAGAAGATTGGTTAACGGACAGAAAACAGAGAGTCGGGATAAACGAGTATTTTTCGGGTTGGCAGGCTGTAACTAGTGGGATGCCATAAGGATCAGTGCTGGGGCCTCAACTATTTACAACCTATATGAATGACCTAGAGGAAGGGACCAAGTGTAATGTATCCAAGTTTGCTGACAATACAAAGCTAGGTGGGACAGTAAGCTGTGAGGAGAAGACAAAGCATCTGCAAAGGGATATAGATAGACGGAGTGAGTGGGCAGTAAGGGGGCAGATGGAGTATACGGTAGGGAAATGTGAGGTTATTCACTTTGGGAGGAAGAATAGAAAAACATAGTTTTTTAAATGGTGAGAAACTTTTAAATGTTGGTGGTCAGAGAGATTTGGGTGTCCTTGGGCAAGAAAGACAGAAAGCTAGCTTGCAGGTACAGCAAGCAGTAAGGAAGGCACATGTTGGCCTTTAATGCAAGAGGGTTGGAGTGTATGGGTAAGGAGGTCTTGCTACAATTGTACAGGGCCTTGGTGAGACCACACCTGGAGTACTGGGCACAGTTTTGGTCTCCTTATCTGAGGAAGGATATACTTGCCTTAGAGGTGGTGCAACGAAGGTTCACTAGATTGATTCCTGGAATGAGAGGGTTGTCCTATGATGAGAGATTGTGTTGCATGGACCTATACTCTCTAGAGTTTAGAAGAATGAGAGGTGATCTCATTGAAATATACAAGATTCTGAAAGAGACTGACAGGGTAGATGCTGAGAGGTTGTTTCCCCCTGGCTGGAGAGTCTGGAACCAGTGGACACAGTCTCAGGCTAAGGGGTCGGCCATTTAAGACCGAGATGAGGAAGAATTTCTTCACTCAGAGGGTTGTGAAGCTTTTGGAATTCTCTGCCCCAGAGAGCTTGACTGCTCAGTTATTGAGTATATTCAAGGCTGAGATGAAAACTTTTTTGGACTCCAGGGGGCAGAAATCACCCCCTGCCTGAAAGGGGGCGCACGTAACCCGTTCAATGGTTTTTACCGCAGCTGTGGTTGAGTCGCCTCTTGAGCGAAATTCCGCTTTTTGTTGTTTTATTTTACTTGGATCCGGAAGTTGCTCTGAATGAGGGCGGAGACTACACGAGGGGAGCGGAGACTACACGAGGGGGCCGGAGACTACACGAGCGGGGCGGAGACTACACGAGGGGGGCGGAGACTATACGAGGGGGGCGGAGACTACACGAGGGGGGGAGACTACACGAGGGGAGCGGAGACTACACGAGGGGAGCGGAGACTACACGAGGGGGCCGGAGACTACACGAGCGGGGCGGAGACTACACGAGGGGGGCGGAGACTATACGAGGGGGGCGGAGACTACACGAGGGGGGGATACTACACGAGGGGGGCGGAGACTACACGAGGGGGGCGGAGACTACACGAGGGGAGCGGAGACTACACGAGGGGGGCGGAGACTACACGAGGGGGGCGGAGACTACACGAGGGGGGCGGAGACTACACGAGGGGGGGATACTACACGAGGGGGGCGGAGACTACACGAGGGGGGGAGACTACACGAGGGGGGCGGAGACTACACAAGGGGAGCGGAGACTACACGAGGGGGGCGGAGACTACACGAGCGGGGCGGAGACTACACGAGGGGGGCGGAGACTACACGAGGGGGGGAGACTACACGAGGGGGCGGAGACTACACGAGGGGGGCGGAGACTACACGAGCGGGGCGGAGACTACACGAGGGGGTGATACTACACGAGGGGGGCGGAGACTACACGAAGGGGGGAGACTACACGAGGGGGCGGCGACTACACGAGGGGGCGGCGACTACACGAGGGGGCGGAGACTACACGAGGAGGCGGATACTACACGAGGGGGGCGGATACTACACGAGGGGGGGGAGACTACACGAGGGGGGGGAGACTACACGAGGGGGGGGAGACTACACGAGGGGGGGGAGACTACACGAGGGGGCGGAGACTACACGAGGGGGCGGAGACTACACGAGGAGGCGGATACTACACGAGGGGAGGGGGATACTACACGAGGGGGGCGGAGACTACACGAGGGGGGCGGATACTACACGAGGGGGGCGGAGACTACACGAGGGAGGCGGAGACTACACGAGGGGGGCGTAGATTACACGAGGGGGGCGGAGACTACACGAGGGGGGGCGGAGACTACACGAGGGGGGGCGGAGACTACACGGGGGGGCGGAGACTACACGAGGGGGGCGGAGACTACACGGGGGGGGGCGGAGACTACACGAGGAGGCGGATACTACACGAGGGGGCGGAGACTACACGAGGG